>NW_027500195.1:0-81782 GCF_021521415.1 Bidens hawaiensis
AAAATCTAACCTAGGATGATTTTTAGGAAGCTTAACACCCTCCTCTAATCCATGCTCTGGCAAAAGCTGAAACAGTAAGATTATACAATTAATGAAAACGATTGACATGAAAAATTGATCATTCAAAGTATCCGGTTACCGTTTCTGGGTCAGGCACAGAAGGCATTGTTGGTTCTTGGTGATCAAATCCTTCTTCTTCCCTCTGTAAGTGTATGTCATAAAAAAGCACTATAAGTGTGAACCAATAACTATTAAACAGTGAAGTTGAATAAATATAAACGAAACAATAGACATGTACTAGCTGGCACATTGATTTATAGCTACAAATGATAATATTAGGAGCACCCTCATTTATTGGTAGTCTCAAGTATTTGTCTACTTCTTATACTAGATTAATAAATATAACCACCCATAGCTTTCATGTTTCATATTGAAATGAAAGAAAGCAAAACTGAAAAATTCATGAAAGAAAAAATTTGTAAGAAGAAATAATCAGATTGGATGCATAGAACACATACATGAAAGGAAGCAATCAAAAAGAAGACAACATGCTCCTTTTGTACTGCGTTCACCCTTCTTGTAGATATATTAGGCACGTCACTTAGTCGCTCAACTTGATATATGATTGGAACTGTGTATATACACTAAATATCAGGGTAGCATACATTACAAAATCAATTTAGCATAAGAAAGTGCATGGTTTTGAATATGTGGTTTAAATACTTTCACAATAGATTTAAGGTGCATGCATTTTGAAAACTCAGATTTTTTGAAAACTACTACCATGCATATTCAGTTACAAAATCAACTTACTTTTTACGTCCCCGGAAAGAAGAAAGTGAGCATGAAAGCTATGTAAAATCTTATGAAAATGAACAGTTTTGGATGCTGCAGCCAGTGCCTGAATAAAATTGAACATCTAGATATGTAAAGTATGCAAGGAGAATCTCATTGTGCTATAGAGTGTTAGGATTTAAGATCTTATTTTGGGGTGTAGATAAAGAATTTCATTCATATAAGTAATGCTAGCAAATCCAAGTAGAAATACATAGAAGCTTCTTGCCTGTCCCATAAACTGTCCTCCATACATGTTAGCAGATTTTGGAGCTCCTTTCAGAGTGATTCCTCTGAATGTGTTCACCTTCACAACAAAAGTAAACTCAATCAAAGCACTCTACTGTATACATGATGCCAAACTTATTGTACAAAAAATAAAGAGCATGCAAAAGTTTCCTAAATAACTCATATGGATAGACACTCTAAGCAACAAGTTCATGACTAGTGACTACCAACATACGGTTGCAGTAATCCCCATTTTTTCCCCTAATTTTATATGTGAAAAATCAGAGGAAACGTTAAACACCGGTTAAATACATGCACAGGATCATATTGGGTTACAAGAGAAGAACTCAGGCGACTGAAGATGCACATTGTAATAGAAAAGGTCCATTTCAGAGTTATTTCTGCGCATTTTTACTTTTTAAAGTCAACATTCAACATCTTATAATTGAAAAAAAAATACCAGAGCTTTTTAGCTACCGGATAGTTTACAGTATTTAAAATTGCATGCCTTAAAAAAGAACAAAGGTAAATATCAAGTTTGACTCAAGAAATTTTTGTTTTGACTGCAAAATGTCAAAAGGGTGTCTTTACTTTGTGGCATTAAAATAAAAACCACAAGAATCATGGATTGACAATAAAAACCGGTATTCTGCAACTGAGAAAATTTATATAGGCATAACAGAAAATAAACCATGAAATTTAACAGATGCAAGATAATAAATTTGGGTCAAGAATACCACATACATCCAGTGGGTCTAAGGACAATATCTTTTCCACAGGTGCACGTGTATTAAAATTCGCATCCACACTCCAAATTGAATATGGATGCATCAAGGGACTATATTTGTGGGGCAGCATTAAGCAGGTCAGCTGTAACCATAGTAAAAAAAAGTCAACATTTTTGTGTGGCTGTACAGAACAGCATATGAGCATACTCTGAACAAACTTTATGCAAATCAGCATGTCATACAGTATAGCAACTACCTTAGTCAATGCAATTATATCTTCTTGCCTATCAGGTTCACCTGCAAAATAGACTTGGATCATGTGTTTGAATTGAATAACATATACTGAAAAAGACTGGAAAATGGTGTTCTCTCACTTTGGGTAAAGTGATCAAACTTTCCCCACCGAAAAACTTGAGAATCATGACTATCTGCACGAAACGAACGGGATACCTCCACCTGCAAATGCGGATGTCATCAAATAAACTACGAGTTACTTAAAGACTATGTAACTTGATCAGTTAACCCTAGAATTAGTCAACAAGGATACAAAAATTACCTCACCATCCCAAATAAAGTAAATTCCACCACCAGGTTCACCTTCTTGGAAAACACACTCACCAGGACCTTCAAAATAAAGCATCTATGCAATCAATTTTGTTGATAATAGTATAATACACTGTGTCAACAGTGAGAACCACTAGGGCACGATTGTATCATATATAAAGCACATACTGATTATTGAACACATTTATAGCAAATATTGTTTGACTTACAAAAGCTCAAGCTCTGCTCGTTTTGAGCTCTTTTTCTAAAGGTTGAGCTCGGCTCGTGAGTCGTTTTTAAGCCCAGAGTTGGCTTGTTTATTGTTTATTAATTAATTTATATACGTTTAATAATTATGTTTATATATTTTGAGAAAAACCTTAAACGATCCAAAGCTTGACTCGAGCTCGGGTCGTGAGTTGTTTTTAAGCCAGAGGTGGCTCGTTTATTGTTTATTAGTTAATTTATACGTTTTTAATTATTTTTTATATATTTTTGAAAAAACTTAAACGATCCAAAGCTCGACTCAAGCTCAGCTATGCAGTGTGAGATTAATACATAGAAGTCAAAAAGAGTTAACACTTAAAATTACACAAGGTCCTTAAGGCTCGACAAGCCTAAACGAGCTTTCCATTCCCATACAAGACTCGAGCTCGGATGGACTCGGCTCGTTTATTATTTATTAATTAATTTATATGTGTTCTTAATTACTTTTATATATTTTAAGAAAAACGTTAAACAATCCTAAGCTCAACTTGAGTTTATGTGGTACCTTAACCGAGCCAAAGATCACTTGAGCTCGGCCGTGGAGCGTAAAATTAATACATAGAAGTCAAAAAGAGGTAAAACTGAAAAAAACACACAAGGCTCGTCAAGGCTCGACAAGCCTAAACGAGCTTCCCATACAAGGCTCGAGCTAGGATAGGACCTGGCTCATTTATTATATATTTATTAGTTAATTTATATACGCTTTTAATTATTTTTATATATTTTGAAAAAATAAGAGAAATAAACTTTAGCTATCCTAAGCTCAACTCGAGTTCGTGCAGTACCTTAAACGAGCCAAAGCTTGGTTTGAGCTCGGCTATGCAGTGTAAAACTAATGCATAGAAGTCAAAAAGAGGTAAAACTTTAATAAAAATAAAACACACAAGGCTCAAGCTCAGGCTCGATAACCAAACGAGCCTTATTCCTGCTCGTTTTGAGCTTTTTATCTATCCGATCTCAAGTAACTCGCGTGAGTTCTACTTCAATTTCACATGTCAAACCTACAAAATCTAGTTATAACCGTTACAAATTCAACCTAAACAGCAATTTCATCTCAACACCTTCACAATTCTATCAAATGCATACTAATTAACATTCACTACCATACGGTCCATACCTAATCAACAATACTCACACTAAAATCACCAGAACCGTACAACAAATTCAAATTAAATAAGTCAAGAGGATTACTATAGCGTTTAACGATAACGTGTTCGGCAATTCTCCTAATAGACGAGCTCGGAAGCCTCTGGAGCACAGCCACGTCACCTAAAAACTCAATCGCTGCATCTAGATATGTTAATAATATAGATATTATGAAGAATTAGGGTTTGATTGGCAGTTGTACGGTTTGTACCTGTTTCTGTATGCATATTATTGAGAAAGAAGCTAACTGACAGTTGCAGGCTTGTTGTGTGTGGTGTAATCAAAGTCAAACGATGCAGTTTATACTTAGGCTGAGGGGTGTGGGGGCTCTAACCGGAGCGCGAGTGGGGGCTCCAGCCAATAATATTGTGACGTGTGGCAGAGAGAGAAACTGGATAAGGTGGGTGTTGGAGCCCCCGCTGGAGCCCCTGGCCCTGGTGTGGAGGGGCTCCAGCAGGGGCTCCAGCGGATTTTTTTTTTTATTTTTTTATAAATATATTCAAAAAACGTATTATTAAAAAAACTCATAAAGTATTAAAAAAACACACATTAAAAAAAACACATTAATATCTAAAAATAAAATAAAAATTAAAGTACTAAAAAAACATTATTCTTATTATTCGGCTTGGTCTTCTTCGATCAACCTCTTTCGGATACGTTCCTTTTGCTTTTCCATCAGCATTTGATCGACCGGATTTAGGTTACTGAAGTCTCTTGTAAGGAAGTCCAAATCTCTCATTCGACTTTTTTCCTTTTTGTCATTAGAGACCACCTCCATGGTTTTGTTGAATTTATTGAGGGATTCAACAAGATCGACGATGTTTACGGCTCCCCCCTCAGCCGGTTTTTTCCCCTTGGCGTCCCGTCCCAATGGCCGCCTCCTCGGCGGTGAAGACGTTTCCTCCCCCGCAATGTTTAGGTCGAATCCAACGCGGCAATCCGACCCGGCGGAAGTGCTATACGCTCCAGATGAACTAGTTTTAATCCGTTTCGGCCCTACTTCCGCATCATGGTCCGGCGCCACAAGCTCAACCCACTTGGAACACCTTTTCAACCTCTCCCACAACTTTAAATCGTCCCACGTCTTCACCGTCCCATACCTCCGCAAACACTCCTGCCTCCACTCTTCGACAGTGAAATTGTAAACCGCCAAATCATCACTGCCACTTGGTCTCATACGACCGGCGTTCCTGTTGAAAAGATTAGTAAACAAGCCGACAAATTTTCTGATTTCGGACCACCGACCCGAAATCATATCGGCGTTTCGCTCTGTACTCCCAACGAGCGTATAGAACGTCTCCCTAACCTTTGTCCAAAAAACCTTGTTTTTTTGGTAGTCGGCTGCAAAATGAATAATTAAATTAGATTTCCAGTTAACTTTTTTATTTAACTTTTTTATTAAAAATCATTTTTAAAAACGTTAAAACAATTACCCCAACGCCGATCCTCAGAAATGACTATCCAAGCCCGACACAAGGCTTCCTTCTCATCCGATGACCACAGAGTGGTTTTCCGTTTCGTCCTCGGAGTCGAAGCCGGTCCCGGCCCGTCCGTTGCAAGTTGTTTTTTCCGGTGGACGCGTCTTCTTGCTCCCGAAGCATCACCGTGTGATTCTTGTCTCTGGAACAACAAAGTTAGGAGACGGTTGTATGTTGGATGGTTGAAAGCCGGATGTTTCTTGCGACCCCGAAAAAAACATCGATTGGTCTGGTGACGACCATAAATCGTCGTAACTATAACCTGAATCTAGGTTTGGGTACCAATTTCCAGACATTTTTGGGTATTATATAGGAGTTTGGGATATTATATATGAGTTTGGAGATTGAAGTTGTGTTTTGATATGGTTGAAATGGGTTGATTTTGGGGTATTATATAGGAGTTTTTAAAGGTTTTTTTTAAAAAAAAACGGAGCTCAACGGCTCTTTTGGGCGGGCCCACAAGCTTTTCCTCTCTCTTCTCCCGCGACCACACTCACGCCTGCCTGGATTTCCGCGCTCGCGCCCCTCTCGCGCCCCGGCTCGCGCCCCGGTGGTGTGGGGTTAGCGCCCCGAGGCGCGAGCGGAGGGGCTCTCGCGCCCAGGATTGCGCCCCACACCCCTCAGCCTTATAGTGGTGAATGGTTACCTTTTTGGTACACATTTTTAAAATGATAAAAACGTTTATACGTAATTAATAATTGAGTCGTGACCGAACTGAATTAACCGATAACCGAGATTTAACCGAGTGTGGGTATGGTTAAGGGTGTTTCGTAACTGAAAGTTAACTGAATTGGAAAGAACTAAGACATGCTTATATCGAGATGAATGTAGGGAAATTCTTGAACATGTGTATATGTATACGTTAACGTTAATTCAGTTAACATTTGATGTCGTGGATTCTTTTTACAAGTTCATTTAATTTAAATTTTAGTTTAAATTTGGTTTGGTTAATTAACCAAGATTCATCGAAACCGAACAATAATCGATTAAACAAAACCAAAGTTTGGTTTTGGTTTTGGTTATAGCAGTTATGATTATTGTTAAGGGTAAAACTTACTGAGCTACATCTAATTTGCACACCGCTATGGGCATAACCTTTATTGTGGCCGAGCGCCCCCCCCCCCCCCCCCCAACATCCCTCAAAATGTTTTTTGTTCAGTGATGTAAATTACTCGTTTTCATTATAAATTTTTATACGTAGTGTAAATTTACCCGTTTTCATCATAAAAATTGAGCACGACCCTCCCTACGTTTTCGGCTCAGCTTCGCCACTATGCACCCTCACTTTAACTGACAAATCTGGTATATTTACATCTAGTTAAATAACATCAAAAAAATAATATAAGAAATCGTAAGCTTTTAAACATAACTTTTTAAATCACTTTAGAAAAAATGGAAAAAAAATATATGTATGAATCTTTGTCATAGAAAGCCATTCTTTTGACATTTTTCTAAGAAAACAAAATAGGGGTACATAATAAATTCAAAGTAAGGCGTTTGTGTGATTATATCAACTTTCTAAAATAGACCGATATAATACAATACACACACGATACATATGAGTTTAAAGCAACGCATAAAATTGAACTATTTAAAACATATAGATTGTTTTATGATTTAGAAAAACTTTACAATTTTATTTTTATAAAGAAGAAATGAATTTATAGATATGTAAATGATTGTTTTAAGAGTAATAAACATATTGGAATTGGAAGATGACATCAACAACCACATAAACATAAACGATGAAAGTTCTTTAATACCCAAGTTGTATTGTAAACGTGCCTATTCTTTCAAATAGTACATAGCCACACAAATATCAATTATGGCAGTCATATCTAACCATAAATTGCAACCAAGCTGACCCGAAACTAAAGCGACCTGTACTTGAACATACCAAACCCGATGAACCGGTAATTGGATAATTATAAACTCAAAGGGATTATTCTATAAAATAGTAACTAAGTTTTAAAATTATTTTAATTATGTCACTTATAAAATGTTATGTTAAAATCAGTCCACTAAAGTTTCCTTTGTGTTTTAATTCTATATAGTTTACCTGAATAGCAGGTGATGTATGTTTTTTTTATTTCTAAATAGTTTAATATTGCAAAATATTTTTTAAAAAGTTGCGAAAAATTGCAAAAAAAAATATCTGGAAAATTGCAAAAAAAAGTGATTTTTTTTGCAATTTTTCATTATATATATATATTGCAATGTTTCGCAATTAAAAAAATTCTCAATTTTTATTAATTTTGTCACTTTTTAAAAAATATTTTGCAATGTCAAATTATTTAAAAATTAAAAAAACCTATATAACTTGTTATCCAGGTAAAATATATATGATTACA
Organism: Bidens hawaiensis; assembly: GCF_021521415.1. Lineage (NCBI taxonomy): Eukaryota > Viridiplantae > Streptophyta > Magnoliopsida > Asterales > Asteraceae > Bidens > Bidens hawaiensis. The sequence goes on from NW_027500195.1 coordinate 7,576, forward strand.
ACACAAAAAAAACTTTGATGACCTAATTGGAAACAAACATTTTATGAGTAACATGACTGAAACAATTTCAAAACTTAATTACTATTATATAGAGTAATCTCAAACTCAAACCCAACTATACTTACGCGGATTGGTTAAAGGTTTCAAACTTTTGGTATTTTCTTTAACCCGAGAAACCCGAATTGGGTTTCAAATATCTGGGATTTTTAGGTGTTACTAATTGTTACGATACCCATAACCAACTATACATATCCTTTCATGTGTCAGTTCAACTATTTAATAATTAATTAATTTGATTTTACGTGTTCGTTAATCGCTATTTAATATCATTATTTAATCAGTTTGATAATTCACCCATTCGTTAGTCACCGCATACAAGGTTTAAGTAGCGATGGGTTTTATCATTTATCCATTAGGTAATTGGTGATCGTTGCAAACAACCTTTGAACTTAGAATTGTAAATCAATTTAACTATGTATAACATAAACTTTTTTTTGGGGGTGGGGGGGGTGGGGGGGGGGGTGGGTTGAATAGGTTATCTTAAATTTATAACTTGCTTAACAAGGCTAATCAATTTGTTAAACTCTTTTCTCAACACAATAAAAGTAAATGCAATAAGTAAATAGTTTAAGACATATCTAGGTGACACAACCGATTTATAGAGGCTCAAACAAATGTTAACTAAATTACTTTAGTCCTCTCCCCGATCCTTTGACTGAGATTTTTTTTAGCATTCATTTCCCTAAACAAGAGTGATCACTAGGTACAATGTCTCACTAAGTTAAGATGGCAATCACCTTATTCATAACACTATGTCAAGATATTGTATCCTCAAAATAGTGTAACAATATGTCAAGATAGTATTCCCAACTCACATACAATAACAAATTTATATCAAGATGGCGTTCCCCTCTTCAAATAATCAACAACTGAATAATCTTATAACAGATCACTAGAAAAACTTCTACGGATGCCCTCTTAACAGTATAAGAATTATCGAATAAGTTGTGGTACTTGCTCGTCTCTTTCCTATTCTCTCACAATATTACGAATGCATGTACTTAACCAATGATTTCTCTTGCATCTCTCTCTCTCACACACACACACCTCAAATGCATTACATTGGGTTTGGTCTCGTCTTTATCACCTAACCCACCTCTCATCCTCACCACCGCATGGCAGGCATGTCACTTTTATCCATGACCTGAAACCTACCAAAGGAACTGCTAACTCAAACCCGAAATACTCGTATCCATGAGCCTGAACCCGAATTCACGACATCCGAACCGTTTCAACTCGGTTCAGTTACTGGTAACTCGTTTTTGGGTCAATCCGGAAAACCCGTTTTGCGATTTATATTCCACCCTCCTCAAGCGCAACCAATAGTTTTGTTAATTGTGAGATTTTATTAGATACGATTGTTGTAAATTCTTTCCTTTCGAAATTTAGAAATAGCATCTCATTCTTTTTTCTTTTTTTCTTTTCTTTTTTTTTTTGGCTTATTTAGAAATTTGGAGTTATGAAGTAAGAAAGCTCGCATGCATCGCAAAATACAATCAAATAAGTCGGGTTGATCTTTGGTCAATCTGGGGTTCTACTTGTGTTAGGTATTGGACTATTGGTTGAACTACCTATGTGGTTTTGATATGTTATGTCACTGTCCCTTTTGGATTATAATTATTCATAGTTATATCATTTAACTTTACGCAATTTTTTAACTATATAAATTGATCATATTTCTTATTATATAGTAAAACTAATTTGAGGCCTGTCTAATATAAAGGTAACTAATGAAAAATAATACTACTTAATAATTAAGTGAATATAAAAAACGATAAACTTATCATACATTGTTAAGAGAGAGCCGTTGTACAATAGTATTTATTTAGTTAATTTAGTTATTTTTGTTTTTGAAATTAATATTTGATTGTTATCACTTAAAAATAAATGGTAATGAATGATTTTAAGGATTAGTTGGTTTTAAATTGTGATGATTAATGTGAAAGTAAGACAAAACATTGTCATAGTAATTACTATTTAGTATTGAGGATAGATACAAATGATCAATTATGTTAGTTAATTTAGAACGAGTTGTAGTATTTCTTTTTGTGACATATTGTTTGATCATGCTGTGTCCAAAGCTAAACCCAATATTATGGCTATAGTCTTTCGGTTTTCATTTATTCATTTTAAAATATATAAAGTTTATCATATTCTTTTGAAGAACAAAACTCCAGTTTTATGTTTTGAATCACTTGGACATTTGTACGGATTCATTATACTAATCATGAATTTTATTGAGATTCTGGGATTGACTGTCAGTTTATTTAAACCGTGTAACTCATATATCCTCTAAACTAATATTTAATTACACTTTTTTCTACCTATAAACATATTATTGGTAAAAATTAAAAATGTCGGTTAGTTTGAAGGAAGTTTGAAGGATTTTCGATAGAACAATTCTCTTTCAAAAAGAAGGAAAAAAGTTAGTCAAAGAATTAGAAAAGTCAAAAAGTGCTCATTCTATACTGCATCTACTACTTTATTTTTTAATTAGAAAATTAGTACACGCGAATTTACTGAGTTCACAAGTGAATTAATACTTGTAAGAATTTACAAGTAAATTGATATTAACTCACAAACTAGTGTTACAATATACATGTTAATATTGATCTGTAAATTTCACATATGAATTTTCACTTCATCAATTTTGAATTAGACATTCAATATAAGTTATAACTTATAACACAAACATATAAAATGTTGTGTCTCTACTTAAATCAATGTGAAAATTATTCTCTAATTTTTCATTTTTATGGTTGTCTAAAGAAAATGGATTCTTGAAGCACCCACTACAGAATACATAAGAGGAACAGTTTATTTATAAATGCAATACCTCATTTCATTCCAATTCTACACATACCAAATATATATAATCCTTTGTTACATAAAATGTCAAAAGAATGGTAAAGATCCCACCGCAGTTTTGGGATCTTTAAATGCTTAATTTGGATAGAATTTCCCTTTGTTTTTAAAGATTTAGACATCCGAAACAACTTATCCTACAACTTCAAACCGACACATCCATGATGACAAATTATTTCGTAAAAGTGGGGTGCATCATACCTCTACAACTTTGATGCAGCAGGAGATGGTGGTCTTCTGGCTTTCCTTATTAACCCTTCTTGAGTTATTGTTGCAACAAGCTGAATACAAACATACATAAGTTAGGTTAATTTGGGAACAAAAATTATTCTTTGACTTTTGAGGTCAAAATTGGTGTGTTGTCATATACCTCTCCTTTTCTGTTGAACATTTGCCCGCTAACGAATCCACGGGCATTGTAAGCAGTAGGGCTAGATATCTGTAAAACAAAGTGATTTTTGTATAAGAAAAAGTAAATGTAAAAGCCGAAAGCCAAAAAAGACAATAGACTTGTGTTCTAATTGGCACTTACCACAAACATCCACCACTCGTCTGCTCTAATAGACCGGTGAAACCACATCCTTAAATATTAAAAAAAATTAGCAAGACAAGATCAATACTATTACGAAAGAATGTATAACATCTGCACCAAGTGCAGTGATGCCACATTACTTGGTGTAAAACTATTATCCAACAACTTGTGGCAGTAACTTTAATATGCCTATTTGAAACAGTGATTATTTAGAAAAAGTTTTAGTATTACGGGTCAATCCAACCTGACCCGTTTTAAGACGGAAATACAGGTGCACTTTATAGATGATGAAGGCATAATAATATATACATTAGAAGGTAATAAACATAACAATCTGTTTCAATAGTTAAAACTCCCGAATACTTACGAGTGATCCAAGCTAACAGAGGACGTCTTCAAGCCCGTTGCACGATGAGGATTCAGACTCACATTTAAAAATATGAGATCTGAAGTGTATGCTGCAACACATCTGCAGAATAAATCATTTGCAGATACTTCATTACTAACATCAAGAATGACAGATGTAGATACAAATCTTAATATAGAGCTGTAAAAGTGACTACTCACCTATGCAAAGCCTCATCATCTGAGAGTTTTCCTTTTGCTTTAAACCAGTACTTCAAACTGCAGTTAAAAAGTAAAACACTGAATAACATTAAAGTCAATGCAGTAGATAAAAGATCAGTTATGTTTCCAAGAACAATGTTTGACCTTGCAGGACGTTTATCATAGTTGGTTGAATTACTAGGCTCACAAAACCTTATCTCAATAGGCCACGGGATAAACTTTGCTGATGCAACTTTATTACGGTAAGTTCTGTAACAATAAATGCAGTTGTTACACACCTTATGTGTGGTATTGCGTAACAGGGCAACAGCCGATCAAAGTGTATTTTAATGCATAAAAGTATCCAAAATCCTTTATTCAAAGAGTCACTTTATCAGTGAACAATATTATTTCTGTGTTTTAGGTCAACCTGACCCGTAAACATAAATAAACTGATTTCACAAGAACCGACTTTGACCTGCTTGTTTTTTTCAAATCTATACAATAATGCAACTTGTAGAAAGTATTTGGAATTTACATGGGAAGACGAGGATCAATAAGGCGTCTGTCCCGCAAATCTTCCATTGATAAAAGCTGCAAATATCAGAGTTAATGAAAATAGCAATTTTAAGTAGTGAGCAATTTAGTTCTGGTACCATTTCTGGATCAGGGACAGCTGGCATTGACGATAACTGGTGATCAAACCCTACTTCTTCCTTCTGTAAATAGCAACACATACTTGATCAATAAAACATATGGAAAGAATTTAAGTTGCACTTCTGCAACTATTAATCGACATATAAACATTGAAAACAAAACTTAGAATAATTTTTTTTAGTCACAAATGTGTCTTAACAATAACCTTGGCTGTATGCAATCATTGTGAAAACCGTAAAGTACCTGAAATGATGCAATCATTGTGAAAACCACAACTCCCTTCTGTATCGCATCTATCCTTCGGGTTGCAAAACTATTGCCGTCACGCACACGATGAACATGATATATGACTGGAACTGCAAACATATACAAATTGCAATAACTATTATACTTATAGGTATTGAACAATATACAAGTATACAACATACATGATAGCAGGTTATTAGATAGGGTTGCTCATAATCCAAAAAATACGAACAAAAGGACTCACTTTCAAGATCTCCAACAAGAAGAAAGTAAACATGCAAGCTATGAACAATCTTGAGCGAATCAACAGTTTTTGATGCTGCAGCCAATGCCTGCATAAAGTCAAGTGTTTAGAAATAAATAAAATATCTAAATGAAACTGTATTTTCTTATGGAACTGTGATGAAAAATTATCATTAAAAAATCTGATTTCTGATCTTTAGCTTGTTAATAGTTGATATATTCACATTCAATTAATTAAAATCCAGATACTTGTTTTCTTTAAATTTAAACTCAGGTATTCATGATCAATTTGACTAAACATTTAACAAATTCTATTTTGAATCATTCTACAAAGAATTAAGGTGTTGGACCTATTATTATGTTAACATTTATAACAGAACGAAAAGAAGGTGCATATGCGATGATCTTGTATACTGCTGATAGATAACATCTAATACCTGTCCAATGAACTGTCCTCCAAACACTTTCCCAAATCGTGGAGCATCAGGCAATGTGATCCCTTTGAATATGTTGACCTTCATAAAAATCATAACAAATATAAGTTATTTTTGTTTCTTGAACATACTGCACAGACACATCTTGATGCTGCTAAGAAGATAGCATACAGCACGCTCTAGCCTGCTAAAATCATAAAAAATGTGAATATTCCAAATCTTGCTTACATACTTCTATAGGCTCAAGATGCAATATGCTCTCAACAAGTGAGCATGCTTCAGCAGTTTTTTCTGCACTCCAGATTGATTTTGATTGCAACAAATGGCAATGCTCATGGGGCAGCACTAAGCAGGTCAGCTGTCACGAGAAACCAGTTAGAGACATGCTTCATGACTAAAAGTGGAAAAACGGGTCGGGTAGGATTGGTAACGGGTCAAACAGATTCTGGGTAGAAAGTAGAAACGGTCAACCACATTGAATTGACCCACACACTTTTCGTCCAACTTGTAAAACAATTAGTAACTGGTCAGTCATATATGATTGGAAAAATGACATTATTATTCATTAATAGGCTGATAGCTAATTTTAAATAAAATGATTCATGAGGCTTTAAGAATTAAAAATGCACTTTGGGAGACTTTTGACCGTTCCATATTTAGATAACTTTTCCGTTGACCTGTTAAAAGTATTTAAGTCTAAACTGACACCTCTATTGCAGGCTATCGATTAAGACAACATCAGACCCATTAAAGGGAGAAAACAACCAAACTGAGAAAGTACATAAAAAGAAAGGAAAAAAAATATATGCAAAAACCTTAGTGAGAGCAATGACATCTGCTTGGTGCGCAGAGACCGGCACCCCTGCAATACATTTAATATAAAAACTTATTAGGCTCAAGACTGTGCATCTAGAAAGCACAACATTAAAAATATCTACCAGCATTATGCGTATAAAAAGCTATATTTTTTTTCTTTGAAAGAAAAAGTACATAAAACTTAAAGATGGTGACGAATCATCATGGAATATTCATCTTTAAATGCCTTGTTTTATAAGGACACAAACTATTGATGCATACAATTATTGTGAAAAATCAAAACCCTAAACAATTTATAAGCAAGAATATGATTACGAAACATCAGGCTCTCACCATTTCCAAAATAGTCATAACGTTTAAGTAGGAACTCTGGCCGATTATGCCCATCTCCATGAATATAGCCAGAGACCTCCGCCTGCAAAAGTTACTTAATCATAATAGTATAAGCCAAAATCATATATGAATCTAAATTTTAAAATACCAAGCCACATGTTACACAAAAGCAAAGTTACCTCGCCTTCCCATATGAAGTAAATTCCATTTGCGGCCTCTCCCTCTCGAACAACATATTCTTGCGGTTCTTGAAAAAACGAAATTACAACTAATAAGTCATTAAACATCTACAAGATATTTCTTTAATTTAATATTTAACATGTCCAAACACATAATTCTAATAACAAAGTTTACAATATAAATATTTTGTATCCATTCAAACTAGCATCATGAGCAGAGTTTATTAATTATACTGCTATAAGTCATAACTTGATTACGAAATTTGTCTCCTATCAACCCTGCATTTCCACAGTTAAGTCTGTATCCATCCACCAACACCACACACACTAATCAAAATTCTAGGAATCAATATTACTCAAAATTCAACAAAATTCTACAAGCACATAAACTTGAACCCTGATTTTCTCCCAAACCACTAATCATCAAAACATCAAATTCATAACATCAGAGCTTAAAACATTTCTTTTACGCTACTCTTTTATTATTTGTTACATAAGGATTTAAACTCATAAAAATAAATTAAAAAAAAATCAACTACAATCACTGATTATCAAACCATCAAATTCAACAAAAAATATCATCCTAGAGCATACGAAAAAATTAAAAAAAACTACTAGAATCACTGATTAACAAACCATCAAACTTAACAAAAAATCATCATCCTAGAGCATATTAAATAAGATAAAATAAAATAAAAAACTACTGGAACCATTGATTATCAAACCATTAAATTCAACAAAAAATAATCATCCTGTAGTATATTACCTTTTAAAAAAATTGCTACTAGAATCACTGTTTATCAAACCATCAAATGCAACAAAAAATCATCATCCTATAGCATTTTACCGCAAAAAAATTACTACTAGAATCACTGATTATCAAATCATCAAATTCAACAAAAAAAAATCATCATCCTAGAGCATATTAAAGAAAAATCTAGTAGAATCACTAACACTGCGTTCTCGAGTTTTTAATTAAAAGAAAGGAAAGTATAAGATTGGATAGGATGGGAGAAGAAAAGAAAGTAGATGCATATAATGCATTCTCAAGTTTAATGAAAAATGAAAGAAAGGGGAAGAAAAGAAATGATTAATTACATTCTTTAGTTTAAATGAAAGGAAAGGAAAAGAAAAAATGTGTAGTTTTACAAATATAGCCTTTTTAAAACAATTATTAGATGTAGATTGAAGGGTAAAGTGGTAATTTTAAATATTTATCCTTTCCTTTCTTTCCAAATCATGCCAAATTGGCAAGAAAACTTTGGGACTTAAAACACCCAAGTTTTCCTATCATTTCCTATCATTTCTTTTATAATAAAAACTCAAGAATTAAGATTCAAACTAAAATCTTATCATTTCCTTTCTTATCCCATGGAAAAAAAACTCAAGAATACAGTGTAATTATCAAACCATCAAATTTAACAAAAAATAATCATCCTATAGCATATTACCGTTAAAAAAATTGCTACTTGAATCACTGATTATCAAACCATCAATAAAAAATCATCATCCTACAGCATATTCTCTTAAAAAACGTAAAAAAAAACCACTAGAATCACTGATTATCAAACCATCAAATTCAACAAAAAATCATCATCCTATAGCATATTACCATTAAAAAAACTACTAGAATCAGGCTATGTGTAATGGGGCGTGGATTTGGGCGATTTTGGGCGCGAACACCGCCCCCCGGGCGATTTTTGAACGAAAATGGGCGGGGCGGGGTGTTTTTATCGCCGTGGAAGAAGAAGAAATATTATTATTATTATTATTATTATTATATTATATGTATGTGTGTGTGTGTATATATGTATATGTATATGTATATATGTTGTGTGTGTGATATATATATATATATGTATATGGAAAAGGGTTCAAATAAAAAGAAAGAGTTTCCTAGGAATGATAAGAACCAATAGATTTTTGACATGTGGCGTTACAACATATGGTGAAAGAACAAATCTAGGAAACTATGTCGGTTATAATAGTAAAAGAGTAATTCTAGGAAACTATGACGATTTTTGATAATTTTAAATCTCAACCATTGATTAACATGATCCAATGGCTATGATTTATTCTTAGTCTTCCTAGAAAACTACTTGTTTTTAGGATAACCCTCCCCTATGTATATGTATATGTATATGTATATGTATATGTATATGTATATGTATATGTATATGTATATGTATATGTATATGTATATGTATATGTATATGTATATGTATATGTATATGTATATGTATATGTATATGTATATGTATATGTATATGTATATGTATATGTATATGTATATGTATATGTATATGTATATGTATATGTATATGTATATGTATATGTATATGTATATGTATATGTATATGTATATGTATATGTATATGTATATGTATATGTATATGTATATGTATATATGTTGTGTGTTTGTATATATGTATATGCAAAATGAATCCTAGAAGCAACCCGAACCAACCGAACCACCCATTCCCTCCTTTCGGTCAACATCATGGTTCGCAAAACCAACCGAACGTGAACTTACAATGGAACCCGATGAACCTAAACCAACCGAGCTATCCGTTTCAATTTCCCGACCCGAACCTAAACATGTACGCCAACCGAGCTATATGTTTTTTTATATTTGTAGGTATGTAATTTTTTTGTATTTCTTTTTAATTTTAATGCATTTTTATTTAATTATTTGAAGAATTTGGTTTTTATTTGATTAGTTTAATTATAAAAAGAAAATAATAAAAAAAGATATTGTGGGCCCAATTTGTAGCCCCTACACCATTACACCCCAAAAACAAATTCTCTCCCCTTGCTGACTGGACGCCACGTGTCACAATTCGCTCCCATTTGTAGCCCCTTCACTACACATAGCCTCACTGATTAACAAACCATCAAATTTAACAAAAAATCATCATCCTAGAGCATATTAATAAAATAAAATAAAAAACTACTGGAATCACTGATTATCAAACCACAAATTCAACAAAAAATCATCATCCTATAGCATATTACCATTAAAAAAATGCTACGTGAATCACAGATTATATCAAACCATCAAATGCAACAAAAAATCATCATCCTAGAGCATTTTACCGCCAAAAAATTACTGCCAGAATCACTGATTATCAAACCATCAAATTCAACACAAAAAAAATCATCAGCCTAGAGCATATTAAAGAAAAATCTAGTAAAATCACTAATTATCAAACCATCAAATTCAACAAAAATTAATCATCCTATAGCATATTACCATTAAAAAAAATGCTACCTGAATCACTGATTATATCAAACCATCGAATTCAATAAAAAATCATCATCCTACAGCATATACTCTTAAAAAAAAAACCTACTAGAATCACTGATTATCAAACCATCAAATTCAACAAAAAATCATCATCCTACAACATACTCTCTTAAAAAAAACCCTACTGCTACTAAGATAACTAACTGACTATCAAACCATCAGATTCAACAAATCAACATCATCCTACAACAATTACCATAACGTTTAACAACCACAGCCTGTGCAATTTTCCTTAGCGATAAACTCGGAAGCCTCTGAAGCAACGGCACGCCGCCTAAGAACTCGATCACTGTTCATTCATCATCCATTTCATCACAAGCAATTACAAAATCAACTTATTAATTCATAACACATTCAAAATTGGAACAAATTAGGAAATTAGGGCTTGTAAATCACGTACCTGCTTCCGAGCTGAACATATTGAATGTTGACCACAACTTTTGGGAACGAAACCGTTTTTTTAGGTATTTATATCGTCGGCATTATTATAAGTGGGAATAGATGATAAAATATCCGGTACGATTCTGGTATAAATTATTATTATTATTATTATTATTATTATTATTATTATATTATATTGAGTTGACTATTTTGACCAGTTTGTATTATTTTAGCATTTAAAACATGTTTTGAGGGTTTGAACAATATCGTCTATGAAATAAATATCACGACTCAAACGGTGGTTTTATAATTTTTATTCACTGAATTTGGTCGGTAAGTTTGTTAATGTACTGACACTAAACTCTAAAAATAAATTGGTTAGCAAAGCACGTGCATTGTGGCGGGGAAGTGACGAATTTGGTCGATATTGATTAATTTCGTTATGGCGTGTTACGGCGATGAATTGACGCGAATTTGATTGACACCTGTTAGGTTTGTTATAACGTGTTACGAAGTGACGCGACTTAGGTTGATATCGTTGGGGTATAACGTGTGCACAGTGAGAAAAGATCCGGTATGGATCCAGGTATATATTATTATTATTATTATTATTATTATTATTATTATTATTATTACATTAAAGTTGACTATTCTGGTGTCTGTATTTCAGGCTTTTAACATTTAAAACATGTTTGAAGCTTTGAACGATGTTGTCCATGAAATAAATATCAAGCCTGAAATGGTGGTTTAATTCACCAAATTTGGTCGGTAAGCTCGTTAAGATATCGGCACTATGCTTTAAAAATAAATTAGTTAGCAAAGCACGGGCGTTGCGGCACCGACGAATTGACGCGAATTTGATTGATATCGGCTAGGTTTGTTATGATGTGTTACAAAGCGACACGAATTAGGTTGATATCGTTGGTATAATGTGGGGACAATGAGAAAAGATCTGGTATGGAGTCGGGTATAATTTATTATTATATTAAAGTTGATTAATTTGATAGTTTGTATTTTAGGCTTTTAGCATTTAAAACATGTTTGAAGCTTTGAACAATGTCGTCTATGAACTAAATATCAAGCAATGTTTTAAAAACCGGTTTGTATTGGCTGGTTGACCTAGTAATACAGGGTTTCGCATAATAGATCTGTATTTTGAGCCTAATATTTTTGGACGGTTTGTTGGAACATCGAACCGGCGTTTTTTTTCTAAAATATCGGTTTAAACCAACAAACTGAAATGAGTTAAAGCTCAGTTTTAATACATTGATATCAAGGCTGAAACAATGGTTTTTTTAGCAAGTCGGTGATGAATAAGTTCGGTAAGGTACCGACACTAAATACTAACACTAAATTCGTATAACAAAACTCGTGCGTTGTGGCAGAGAAGTGACACGAATCTGTTCGGAATCGGTTAAGTTCGTTGTGGCGACGAATTGACGCTAATTTGAGTGATATCGGTTAGTTTCGCTATGACGTTTTACGAAGCGACGTGAATTCACCGGTTAAACGGTGTTAGCCCTAAACCCTAAAAATCAATTAGTAAACACCTTAAAATATGTAACATGTTTTTTTTTTAGAAAATCAATCAATCAATCAATCATACCCAGTTAAATCCCACCGACAGCAGAGCTATAGGTAGGGTCTGGGGAGGGTGGGATGTAGGCACACCGTACCTCTATCCAAAGGAATAAAGAGGTGGCTTCCAGAGAGACTCTCAGCTCTAAGAACATGTGTATGAAGCAAAAAAAAGGAAATCAAAGTTTAACAGTTATATAAAAAACTACTACTAATTATAATAATATTAATAAAAAGGTCACAGTTTAACCGCAATATAAAAGCTAATAATAATAATAAAATATGTAAGGGAAATACCATTATGGTATGTGACCTAAATAAGTTAAGTCTAAGCCCTAAGGTATTCAATTCTCTCTAAAAATCCTTAACTTTAATTCTACTTCTCCACGAATTCCTATCCTCAACCATGTCCTCGGAGAGGTTTAGGTCTATCAAATCATGCCTAATCCTCTCATCCCAAGTCAATTTCGGTCGTCCTCTACCCCTCCTCCCCTCTATAGTAATGTTTTCTACGGATCTAACAGGATTCGTCGTCTGTCTTCTCTTTACATGTCCAAACCATCTCAATCTCCACTCTCTTATCTTGTCTGCTATGTTCGCCACTCCTAATCTCTCGCGAAGCACAACGTTTCTTATTCTGTCTAGCCTTGTGTGCCCACACATCCAACGTAGCATTCTCATTTCTGCTACCTCCATCTTCCGCACTTGTGCCTTCTTGATGGCCCAACAATCTGTTCCATATAGCATTGCAGGTCTAACTGCCACCCTATAGAATTTTCCCTTCAGATTAGTCGGGAAACTCTTGTCGCATAATATACCTGTGGCTGCTTTCCATCTACACCATCCTACCTGAACTCGGTGGGTCACATCACTGTCTAATTCCCCATCGCTCTGTACAAATGATCCTAAATACTTGAACTTCGTTACCTGCGGGACCACCTGCTCTTCAATTGTGATGTGTGCGTCTTCACTGTCGTTTATCTCACCAAAATCACAGTGTAGGTACTCCGTCTTAGATCGGCTAATCTTTAAACCTTTTGTCTCTAAGGTTGTTCGCCACTCCTCAAGCCTCATGTTTAGATCTTGTTTTTTCTCAGCAAGTAACACAATATCGTCTGCGAACATCATGCACCACGGGAGAGTCCCCTGAATCGACCTTGACAACTCATCCAAGACTACTGCAAAAAGAAACGGGCTCAACGCTGACCCCTGGTGAAGACCTACCTCTACAGGAAAGAAATCAGTATCCCCCACCGGCGCACGGACACTTGTTTCACTCCTGGTATACATATCCATAATTATCTCTATGTATTTCCTGGGCACTCTTCTACCCTTCAAGCACTCCCAGAGCACCTGTCGTGGCACACTGTCGTAGGCCTTTTCTAGGTCAATAAACACCATATGTAGATCACGCTTCTTCTCCTTATACTTTTCCATTAATCTTCTTATAAGGTGTATTGCCTCTGTGATGGAACGGCCCGGCATGAAGCCAAATTGGTTGACCGTAACCTGAGTTTCTCGTCTAAGTCTAACCTCAATCACTCTTTCCCATAGCTTCATAGTATGACTTAGTAGTTTGATTCCTCGGTAGTTACCACAATATTGAGCGTCTCCTTTGTTCTTATAGATAGGAACTACAACGCTGCTCCTCCACTGGTCAGGCATCTTACCTGATTTGAGAATACTATTGAACAGAGTAGTTAACCACATGACTCCTTCCTCCCCCAGACACTTCCACACCTCGATGGGTATGTTGTCTGGGCCAACCGCCTTAGACCTTCCCATCCTCCTAAGTGCGTCCTTCACCTCTTCTCGTGTGATTCGTCGGCAGTAGCAGTTATTCGATTGTTGTCGATGAAAGTTTGTGTTGTCATGTTCTTCTTGGTAAGCTCTCCCATTGTTAAAAAGATTGTGGAAGTAGGTTTGCCATCTTAGCTTGATGTCCTGCTCCTTGACCAGTACATGCCCATCTGTATCCTTTATGAACTTCACCGGTCCTAGATCTTGCCTTCTACGCTCCCTGGCTTTGGCAATCTTAAACATAGCATGTTCCCCCTCTTTTGTTTCTAGACTTTCATACATCCGTTTAAAGGCCGCCTTCTTTGCTTCCGCCACTGCCTTCTTTGCCTCTATCTTGGCCGTTTTGTAGTTGTCCCTCAAATCCACTCGCTCCTCCTCATTCGTGCACCTCATTAGCTCCCTAAAACATCCTTGTTTGTCCCTTATCTTGTCTTGCACTGCGTCATTCCACCACCAAGACTCCTTATGCCCACTTGACTTTCCTGTTGTGACCCCGAGAGTCTCCTTTGCTACTTGGATGATCTTTGTCTCCATAGCTTCCCATATATGAGTTGAGTCCCCATTTAGTCGAGCCCGCGTATGCAGTATGAGTTTATCCTTAAACAGAAGGAGATTTTCGTCAAGTATAACATAATTTAAAACAATAAAAAGTTTATGGATATATAATCATATAATATAAAAAAGAATTTTAAGGGGAAAAAATATTATTTTTAAAAGTTTGATACAACCATCAATTGGGGGCAACCAATGTTGTTCGTATCATGTTCATTACTTCATCTGGTCTTCTTTTGTTCATTTCATATGGATGTTAATTCTCATTTGTATCTTGAACATTATATCATTTCACAGTGGAGGCTCATCATATCGCTCGTCAGGTTTGTTTTGATCTAACTTTTTAGCGTCGTTTTATTATTTTATTTTTTTTCATCGATTTCAAATTGAATCGGTCTTTGTTTGAGTGTTTGTTCAGTTTCATTTCTTACCGTATATCTTCAATCGATTCTTGTTTAATTCATCTTTCTTGGATTCAAATCATTTCTCTAGCTCGGTTTAGTTCGGTTTATGTAATAATTGATCTTTAAACCGATTTCTGTTCCAATTGATATAAATTTATTGTTTGTTTTGATGTCTTTGGGTCGGGTGTCTAAAAGCCCACTTGTTGCCATAGGATTTACTATTAACTATTAAGGTTTGTGTCACGTTGGGGGCTTGTTAGGCCTTGAGTCATTATTGGGCTTAACTAGTTAATATTAAGAAATTAAATGTTATTCTTTTAAGAAATTATATATATATATATATATATATATATATATATATATATATATATATATATCAAAAACCAACATTTTAAGAAATCTTTAAATTATGTCCATACACGTGTCTATTAACTCTTTCTTTTTACCTAAGGTTTTCAACCTTCACCTGCACACGCATACCGACTTCACTCCATCTCTCTTCAAACAGGCCACCACGTCTCCGTCCTCGGTTTTACGTCGTTGTCAGATAGATGTTACGTGCTGCCCCGTTGTTGGCGGCGGCGGATGTCTTTCAATGGTCTGGTGGGTGCGTGGTGGTGGCGGAGTGTCGTTCAGATTAATCGGTAGGTTCGTTTTGTCACCTTCGTCGCCTTCGTCTTTCTGGTATTAACCCTAAATCACCTTTGGCATTTGAGTTTTGTGGTGGCCGGATTCCATTTGGAACCCAGGCGGCGTTGACTTGGTGTTGCACGTCGCCTATCGTTGCCGGGTTCTGATTTGGAACCCTTGGTGGCTGTGGCAGATGCCTACTGTGGTTGCGATTGAACGATTGTGGTCTATCATTGACTGGACGACGAATTTGAGCTGGTGTTTTTTTCCGACAGCCTTATGGCCGACCTTGAGTCGGCTTTGGCTGTTGTGGTTACCAATTTTCGTCTTTGTTGATAACGGCTATGATAATCATGTATCTGAGTCTATGATAATCGTCTATCATTACCGGGTCAATTCATAACCCTTGGTGGCCATGAGTCGTGGTAGCAGCTATGACTCGGTGTTTGCAGGCAACTTGCGTTCGACTTTAAGTTGGTTTGGTTGACAATGGCGATGATGATTATGTTTCTGAGCCGATGATGTTTATCATCAACTATGTTTTTTTGATGTATATTTTCTTTATGTTTTTATAATGTGAATGGTGCTAATTTAAGGTCAACTAACGTGTTATGAATACTATGTTTTGGGACATGATTTGTTATATGACAGAGGTTTAGGAGGTTTTGAAATGGTACCATCAACTTCAAAGAATACTTTAAAGAATACAGGTTGTTATGTTTCTGGATTCATATTTGCTATTGGTTGTGGTGCATTTGCAGGGTTGACTTTGTTAATTCTGAAGTCAATCTTATTGATTGGCAGAAGGTGCAATGGGAAGGGTTTGTTTGCCCTTTTGGTTTCAAACATGAAATTGAAAAGACTAATGTGCTCAAAGTGGCCAATTTAGTAATTGGTATGAGTAAAGCGGTCATTTGGTTTTGAATCGACTTTATGATGATACGCGTTTTTACGGGCCATTTTGAGTCGGTTTGTTTCAAAAGGGCTATGATGATAGTTGAGGCGGCTATCATTCCGAGTCTCTGATTCAGAAGCGTTGGTGGTGATAGAGTAGTGATGGCTTCAAAAACTATCTGTATCGTTGACTATTCATATGATCTCCCTAGCAACGCGGGGTAAGAATACTTGTTTAGTTAAAAGGGGAAAACAAAACGTCAAATCGATCAAACAGGTTCAAAGTTGCCCAAAACCTATATCTAATTTTATATGTGATTTAGATTACTATTGCTGTAATTATATTGTTTTAATAGTCAAAATGAACAAAATGATTATTACATATATTAGACAAAAAAAAGTGTTTGCATATCAACTCAATCTGACCTATTTTGACGCATATAAAAAAGATTTAGTCAAACTTTCAACAAGAACCCGCCACCCAACCTTCCCATCTCGTCATCTTGCCACCTCTTCTATTTCCATGTCTTGAGTGTTTATTTGTGTGTGTAGATTTACATATATGTGTATATCGGTTTTGCAAGTCAAAATCACACGAGGCTCAAAAGTCAAATAGTCAAAAAAGAATAAGAGGGAGTAGTCCGAGTACCATTAAAAAAAAGTATTAAGTATACTCTAGTTGATATTGAAGCTATGGTTCAATGGCATGAAGGTGATAGTTAAAGCTTGAGATCTTATGGTTTTAGGTTTGAAACCTGACTCAAGGAGTTTTCTCACAGTATTAGTTTCCTTCTTGATGGTGAGACTTAAAGCGTTAAAATCAGTATGATTGGTTGAGATTCCATCTCAGAACGAATTACTCGACTATTAAAGGTAGTAAACGTGGTTTGGGAAAAAAAGGGAAAGAAAGAAAGAAAGTACAACGCATCATGAAATGAAATCCCACATTTTGTAGAACGTAAATAGCTGATTAGTTGGGCCGCCATTGGGCCTGTTGGAATGACTTGTTTTTCAGGCCTAAAGACTAAAGCCTTGTTTCTCTTACCCCATTATTTTTGAGAACTCATGTTCTAATTTCATATAACTATACTAATAAAAAAAAAATTCTGAACACATGACATTCTGAGATTAATTCTCACTATCAAAATTCTCTTCAAAACCATTTCTCTTCTATTGATGGAAAAGAAAAAAAAATTGGTTTTAAATATAGTATTGATTATAAATTCAACATACATTATTAATTGGTTAATCTCCATTGATTGAATTATTAATGACATAAATTATATTCTAAACATACTTAAGATAAAAAACATTAATATAATAATTATGTGTTATAATTATATTTTCTTTAAGATTGAAATGTATATATAAAAGAGTTTATGTTTAAAGAGTACATTAACATTCAATTTTTTGAGACATCTTCATACTGAAGAAAGTTATAATAATAACTTTTTTTACAAATATTTAGTCTTAAAAATCATAGACAAATTTTCCATTTTTATAATATATTATAAAACTATTGTGATAGTTGAACAACATTGTGTTTATAAGGGCAACATGAAAGCTGTTTAAAAAGAAAAATCCGGTGTCTTTTTTGTCTATGGATGGGTATGAAACGTATAGAATTTTTGTGAAAAACTTTAGCTACATCTTTCACATCGAAAGACCTCATTGTTTTAAATGTTGCTTCCAGAGACATTGTTTCATTATTGTATACCGATGGCAGAACAACTTATTCTCGATTTAAAATTCAAATATATTTGATGATATAAAACGACTATATTTGTAATACATATTTTTTACATAATATTAAAAGACTTAATTATCTTTTCTTTTATTTGTATTAAATTATTCATTGTAGTTTATACATTAATTTATCCCATGTAATACACGAGTTTCTAAAGCTAGTATATTACTAATAGTTGTCGGAACATCTACCTTGTCAAAAGAATACTTTGCAATTTTCTTTAATTGCTGTTTTTTTGTTCAAAACAAAGTTGTAGCTACAAATTGTCCCCCTGTGTTCTATCCAATATATTATTTTGTACCTCACGTGTTTGTTTACAACTTTACAAGTTAGATTCCTAAACTTTAGGTTTAAGTATTTAAAATGTTTGAATGAGTACAAGATTTATCCCAAGGTTATTTGACTGTCAAATGAGTTGGCTAAGGTTCAAACTTCAAAGTTTAATGAGTTATTACAAGGTTCCATGAACCAACTTGTCTCTTCAAACTCCTTTTTTAGTGTTGTGTTTGGCTTTTGCTTATTTGATGGATTATGATGTCACTAAATCATTATGTAAAATCTATTATTGTCGAGTGGGATGTGAAGATGAACTGATGGAGTCGACTAAGGGTAATTGACTTGTCATTTTTTGTTTGAAGTCAACAAACTAAAAGACAAACTTACACAAGAAAATCAAGTTGAGTAGTTTATAATTAAGGGGTACAAATATATAATATATAATGTACAATACTCACATTTACTACCTTTATCAACACTTCTCCACCTCTTATTACCTCATTTGACGTATCAATTACTTTATTGACATGGTCAAACGTATTACGAACTCCAACTCTTCATTTTGTATAAAAATAATTATTATAGCACAACATGTTCAATCGAAAATCGGGGACTATAACTGAGAAACCTATAAACGTGAGACTGTTTGGCAGACCTGTAATTTTTACTGGTGCCTATTTTTAAATATGTTAGATCAACCGGTGTTACTTGACTATCAGATATAAAAACTGAACACCGGACATAAGTTAGCAGATATAAAATAAAAATTGATTCAACCTGCTAACTTGTATCTTACATCATTAAAAAGAAGTTGAACCTTCTTGATGCATTGATAATGGCTTGTGGAATTATGTCATTATACATAGGTATATAAATGCTTTTTTCTATTAGAATGTAGTTAATAAAAGATAACTGTAATATATATTATTATTTTTAAATAAATTCTAGATAATATTTTCATGAGAAAATTTCTTTTTGAAATGTCAAGGAAGTACACTACATTATTCTTTCATATGTGTATAAGTTAATTCACTTTGACTATTATATCTGGCATTAATTTGTATTTGAAATTATTACCAGTGTCTTTAATTTTGATCCGACGTATACTTGTTTTGACATCACTAAAGATTTAATTTTTAATCAAGAGAGGTCCCAATTTAAAACATTGAAGAGGTAGGTCCCAGCAGAGCCCAGTTGGACCCGCAAGACTCACCTTAAACAGGGACGTCTGCGCAGAGACCAACTGGATCCGCAGGACCAACCATGCTCAGAGACGTGACGTCCTTACGCGCAGTATGCAAGCTGGTCCCGCAGGAAATGCCTCCCATGGTGAAGGACTCCGCCTGTTCCCGCAGCCTCGGATACAAGCCATGAGGGAAGGCCACCCGCGCAGCATGGCTACACGCACTAGGTACTTAGCTCTCGATCATTCAGTGTCACCTGAAGGAATGAGCAAAGCCGGGAGCAATCCCGCACAGAGGCGGGAGGGGGAATACTCCCGCCCAAATAAGCCAGTCTATACTGAAGGACCTTTTACTGTACCTGACGAGGTATGGGCGAAAGATCTGATCAGGGATACGACAGCTCACTGATACAGTATGGCGAGCAGCATGCTCCTGTACTGTATCACTATTAAGCCGCTGCCTACTCACCAACTACTGTCATACCACGTGCGTAGCCGGCAGTTGGTGGAAAGGGAATAGTATACAGCAGGCCTGGTCGCTATCAGCCGCTGCCTACCCACCAACTACCAGCAGGGCACGTGCGTAGACTACTGTTGATGAACAGGAACACTGTTGCAGCCGGCCATACCTCCTTGGAAACCTACCTTCGGCTATAAATACCCCAAATGGTATGATCATCTAAACACATCATATCTTACTACATTATCATCATATCATACCTGATATCTGCTCTAGCAATCTCTTAATATACTTTTATATTTAAAGAGCAATCTAGTCTGATTCTCACGCCGGAGGGTGGTCACAAGGAGGAACCCCCCCCTTCTCAGTGACGAGCTCACGGTGTCTGTTTTGCAGGTTATCAGAAGAACCATCTTCCAAGGGTCTAACCCCTCGTGGGAAACATCTATCTAACCCCCAGGTTACCAGTAATCTGCCCGGGGTCCGGTTAGTGTTTCTTCATTGGCGCCATCCGTGCATAAAGCTAGAACTTTATTTTTCTCAGTTTTTTCAAACTTCTACGAAGATGGTTAGAGAAATTCCGGTAACCATAACCCCTGCTACTAGGGGGAATACCGGCAACACAGTTTTTACGAACACTACCCCGGCTACCGAAGCCGGGGCAAGCGAAGTAAATTTTACGAACACTACCCCACTTACCAAAGCTGGGGCAAGTGCAGTAAATGATCGCCTACTGGGATCCACTGATACCCAGGTTGAGAAACGAAGACTCCCCCGCCAAACTCTCGATGAAGTTAAGGCATGGGCGGAGGCACGACAAAAGGAATTCCAGGCTGAGTTGGACGAACGCTTGCGTTCCGTGCAACAGGCCGACGAATTCGAATACTGGGAGGATGAATCGGAGGAATCCGACTCCGACGCGAACCCTCGCCATAGGGCAAAAGGGAAGCATAAGGAAATGGAATCCCAACCGAAAAGGCATTTTGGACAAGCCTTCAAACCAAAAAGCACAGGTGGAAGTCCACGAGACTTCTCTAAAACGTTCAGACCAAACGTTGCAAATGCAAGAACGTCCAAATTTGCGAGGGACATTGCTGAAGCAATCGCCCCAAAGAGTGCCAAACAAATGCCCAACATAGGCACATATGACGGTATATCTGATCCAGACGATCATTTGAACAGGTTCATAGCAGGGGCAACCGTCAGCAATTGGACGGAACCCACGTGGTGTTACATGTTCCAAATGACGCTGGTTGGGGCTGCTAGAGCATGGTTCGATCGTCTACCGGTCAACCACATCTACGACTGGGCAGACTTCCAACAAAAGTTTAGCCAACACTTCAGCCAGCAACGGAAGTATACCGAGGAGCAATGGACAATCCTCAAATGCATACGAGAGGAAGACGAATCTCTGCCAAACTTCATCACTCGCTTCAACTCAAAGAAGCTAATTTTGGGCAATATCAGTGAAGATCTTGTTCGCGCTGCCTTCATCCAGGGCGCACATGACCCAGAGCTCATCCGCACCCTAACGGGTAAAGATGGCATGCCATCCACATGGGATGGCATCATGACAGCAGCAAAACGCTATGCGGAAACAGAGAAGCAACTGGGTAGAGATCTCCCACAGAGCACAAACCTCTACACCCAGAGGACGAGAGAAGACAACGTCCTCACCGCCCGATTAAATAAAAAACGAAAGCTAGGCATCTGGCAGTCAAGGGTAAACTTTGACACCTCATCCGGCTTGCAAAATCGGTTGGGCGGAAGGGATAATGTACAGTTGCACCGGAACTCCAGATGGACGCCACTCACCAAAAGCGTCACTGAGATATTCGCCACTGAAGGGCTCCCATGGCCAAAACCGCCAATAATCCGACATCGTCACGATGCAGATCGGAGCAAATACTGTGACTTTCACAAGACAAAGGGCCACAACACTGAAGAATGCATAGATGTAAAAGATATGGTCGAAGCATTTGTCAGAGATGGGACGCTCGCGCACCTCGTGGCGTAATAAAGGCTGAGCAGGCGGGTGCGTATAGAACCCCAGCTGGGGAAAACACGAATCAATTCCAGCTTCAAAATCGAGACTACATGCTGCGTAAAGAACGAGATCCCGAACCAGGTGCGTATCGGCTCGATGGCACTCCCATCCCGACAAGGAAGGGAGCTCATTTACACAGTTTGCATGTAAATCAATTCCAATTTGTAAAGAAAAGGCCAAGAGCCACTTCTAATGGAAATGATTCTCTTAAGAATATCGAAGCTGATGATTTTACATTTAATACTTTTCTGGACACTAATATGCCGGTTTTCACCGCATAATTACGTGAAGTCATTGCATGGGAAGGCGGTCCTACCCGCCCGAACCCAATAACGTGACAAACCTTCACGCAGGTCAGTTGAAGGGGAAAAAAAAGTTCAGCACCCAAAAATGAAAGTGCCGGTCTATCCGCATGAATCATTAAGGAAACTGAATAATAACCTATCCACAACCGCGCGTCGAACGGTTAAAACTATCCAACACTGGTGACGGCATTCACATTACGTGAAGTCGTTGCGTGGGAAGGCGGTCTTACCCGCACGAACCCAATAACGTGGCAAACTTTCACGCAGGTCAGTTGAAGGAGTTCAATTATTCCATTAAATGAAAGTGCCGGTCTATCCGCATGAATCATGAAAGGAAAATGAACACTAACCTATCGACAACCGCGCGTCGAACGGTTCAAAACAAAATTCTTATAAAGGTAAGAAAAACCTACACGCAGGTCAGATAAGGGTAAAGTTTTGCCATCCTACTAAGTGCAAGTGACGATTCTACCCGCACAATCACGAAAGAGGAAGCAAAACTTCACACCTATTATCAACCACGTTCAAAGGTTAACTTATCCTCAAAAGGTAAGAAAAACCTACACGCAGGTCAGATAAGGGTAAAGTTTTGCCATCCTACTAAGTGCAAGTGACGGTTCTACCCGCACAATCACGAAAGAGGAAGCAAAACTTCACACCTATTATCAACCACGTTCAAAGGTTAACTTATCCTCAAAAAGTAAGAAAAACCAGCACGCAGGTTAGATAAAAGTTAAAGTTTAGCCATCCTACCAAGTGCAAGTGACGGTTCTACCCGCACAATCACGAAGGAGGAAGCGAAACTTTAACCCACTATCAACCACGTTCAAAGGTTCTTATTCTAAACACTTGGAAAATTGCTAATTTAAACTAAGTATGCAAGTCATAAGTTTATAAAGCAAGGAACCCAAAGAAGGAAATAACAATCTTATACGCAAAAAGATTAATATTTCAAGAATATATTACAAGAATGGCCGGGTAACTACCCGCCTAAAAGAAAAAATAAAAAACTATACAAGTCTTAGCAATGGGAAGGGATCTTCAGGATCAAGCCTCAGGGCCGCTACCACTTGGACCCGCTCCGTCAGAACGGGGTGGTTCGAGGAACGCTTTGAGGACGGCTAACCCATCATCAGCAGCAGCTACTCCGTCCACCTTCTCCACCACTGGATGCGGGAAGGCGGCGTATTGGTTCAATGCTTGGTCATAAATGGCTTCAGTATCCACATTGAACAAAGGGAAGTTGGAAGGCGGGACGCCTTTCTCAACAAACCCTAGACCAAGCATGAAGCCGGCCTTTTCCCCATCATCATGAGAAGCGTTGAGGGCTGCGGTCATAGCATCATCGTAAGAGGTCTCTGAAAAGACCCGACGCACAACCTACAAAGAAAACACAAGTATTAGAACCTTTTCTTACAAAAGAAATGCGTAAAGATAAATCTAAACATACCTGAGGCAACGCTTCTCGAAGAAGCCATCGGAGGGCAGCTTGAGCTTCGGTATGGGCGCGTTCGGCTTCGCTCTTGTTAAGGTTGGCAAGTAAAACTTCCTTAGCGGCAGCCTCTTCGACGCCCTTAAGCTTCCGCTGGGTCTGGTCAAGCACCCCTCTTTGGTCCAGGATTTCCTGGAGTTTCTTGGCATCTTCCATTGCCAAGGCATCATGAGCGCGTTGGAGAGCCTCTAATTTGGCCTTGAGCTCCTCATTCTCCACACGCAAAGGCTCAGCAACGGCTTCAGCCTTGGCAGCCCTCTCGGTTGCGTTTCGCGCAGTCTCCCTGGCCAACCGAAGCTGTTCATTCACAGCTTGGGCAGCCTTGGAGCGGGCCTCGAGTCGCGCCTGAACTTCAACCTCGAGGGCCTTGAAGGCCTTCTCCTTGTCGGCGGCAGCTGCCGCCAGCTGTTGGTTCTCCTCCCGAAGAGCACGCGCCTCAGATATGTCCTTGGCGTGAGCTGCTTTCAACTTGTCGTTTTCACGACAAAGCAGCTCTACGCGCGGCTGCATCCGGGCCTGGAGAACCCGAAGCTCATTAGTTAGCCTACCCTCCTGGTAGCTAACCATGGCTTCCCCCAACGCGCCCGGAGGAGCAGCGTGGCGAACCCAGTCCACGCACTCCACGGGTGTGCGAAGGGTTGTTCCTCGGCGTATGTTCCATCGAGGAACATACACTTCATTGGAATCCGACACTGCAAAAGAAACAAAAGCAGTAAGGAAAAGATGATGAAAAACATAAGGGAAAAAGAAAGGAACCCTACGCACCTGTAGGGTCAATGACAGGCCGATAGCCGCCAAACCCATCACCTGAACCTAAAGGAAATCCATCCAACAGGTCAGGCAGATGGGAAGGTGGCAAAGATCGGCGTGAAGCCCTGCGCGTACCTGATGGTCCGGCCATTGGTGCCGGTGGCGCGGGCATGATGGCAGCCGCCGTGGTCGCCGTCGTTGTCTCCGCCGCGGTCGCCGCCTCCTTAAAAGCAGCAGTAACCGCCGGTTCCGTGAAGGATGCTGTAAAAATCGCACTCACGGCCGGCGGTGGCGTCATCTCGGCCGGAACAGTTGGCTCGACGGAACGACCAACTGGACCAGCGGATGCAGGCGCAGGCGACTGGGTCGACGCCTCAGGAAGGCTGACCGAGCCTACCATCATTGGCGAGGAAGTACTCCCCTGCGTTTCACCCAGGATTGCGTCAACATCCACGCCTGCACAAAGAAGAAAGTGTTAAAAGAAAATTATTGACAAATCTACAAAGGCATTATGATTATACTTACGGGTTTTCTTGACCCTGAACGTACGGACGGGCGGGGAGGAACCCGATGGAGCCGGCCTCTTGGTACCGGTCACCGTCGTCTTCGTTGGTTCTCCGGAGGTAACGGTCGTAGCCTCCGGAGCAGTGGTCTTCTCACCACCGGGCTTCCCCGCCACCTCTTCACTATCTGACTCCGTGTCAGATAGAACCACTGGATCAGCTGTGGCCTTCTCCTTCCCCTTCACGCCGGCAGCAGTCTTTTTCTTCCGCACCAACGGAGGACCTTCTGCGGATTCCTCAGAAGAAGAAATGTCAAGAACTCCAGCAGCAGGCACAGCATTGAGGGGTTCAGGGTAGAAGATAGGCTTACCAGGCCGTCGGTGGCTCAGGATCTCTTGGCCCGGCGGGTAAACCTCCACGAACCGACACGCAGTTTGCTCTAGGATGGGCAACTCGTTCTCGTCCAGAGCACGAGTACCCATCCGTGCGGGACCATCTTCCTCCCGCGGATTCAGGAGCGACTGTAGGTCGTTCCCCTCTGAAATAAACAGGAAAGTTAGAAAAAAGTCAAAATCAACAAAAAGAAACAAGACATACCATAAGGGACAGAGTTCGAACCATATTCAAGGACAATCGGAACCTTCTGCGCATTCGCCGCCTTCCACACTCGGCTCATCCCCAGCATTACCATCGCTGACTCCGGAAAACGGAAAACCGGGGATTGGACCCGGGATATCTTCGAGAACCATTCCGCCTCCTCGTAGTTGGGGGCGTGAAGGCTCTGAAGTGCCTGGCCGTTCTTGAACTTCATGGCAATGGGGATGGCGCGAGCGGATATGAAGAAGAACTCTCTTCTCCACGAGCGAAGACTCCGCTCGGTGGTACAAATCTTTAAACCCTTAATCCGGGTTGTAAGACTGTACCACCCCTGGATGCACCTCCAAGTGTAGAAGGTCATCAGGCGGTCCACATGGGGCTCGATGCCCAGAATCCGGCACACCCACTCAAAATGACGAATCTTGGCGATCGCCATGGGGTGCAGCTCGGTCAAATGAACGCTGTGCCTCTCAAGGACACGGTACACAAACTTTGTCAACGGGAACCTAAGGTTCCCGTAGACAAAGAATGCAGCATAAACCCCGATCTTGCCACTAGGGGCATCGTACACAGTATGGTGGGGTTCAGGAAACTCAGGCTCGAGAGACTCGAGCATGAACTTCCTGACGATATACTGGTACAGATCGACAGGAAGAGAACACTGGCACTCGCCAGCAGTCTTCTGATCGTCGGCATCATGAGAAGACATTTTTGCAGAAAGAGAAGTGATTTCGGGAAAATGCTTGCCTGAAAAAGGGGAGTATTTGCCGGAAATCACTAAGAAGAAGAAGAAGAAAGGTGAAAGTGTGAATTACAAATAACCCTCTCCCCCTTAATATAGTAATCGCAATTAATGCGGTGAATTTAATGCGGAGGAGAGAGAAATCAAAGGTGCAATGAAACTATGACACGTGGCAAAAAGCAGGCTGGCAACAGCTGTTGAAAGGACGTGTGCCAGTAATTTCGCGGCCACGCGCCCGAAAAATCACGCCCACGCGCCTGAAAAAGCGACTGGAATGACCATGTTCTGTCACGTCACCATAACTTCCTGCACGTCCTGACACAGTCAGAAGAAACCGTCGCACGACGTTTCAGAGGTTTGGACTGTTCTTATCTTTCCACCAGCTCTTCGAATTTCAAAATTCAAAATTTAAAAAATATTAAAAAGTAAGCGGGAAAATACCCCTTACCCCTTGGCAAACAAGTAACCGTTAGACGGATGCAGGTAGTGTAAAGGCAAAATCCTTCACATACCTAGCACCCGCAGGGAATTGAAGCCAAGTAAACCTTGGCGAACAAGTAACCGTTAGACGGATGCGGGTACAGTGTAAAGGCAAAACCCTTCACATACCTAGCACCCGCAGGGAATTGAAGCCAAGTAAACCTTGGCGAACAAGTAACCGTTAGACGGATGCGGGTAGTGTAAAGGCAAAATCCTTCACATACCTAGCACCCGCAGGGAATTGAAGCCAAGTAAACCTTGGCGAACAAGTAACCGTTAGACGGATGCGGGTACAGTGTAAAGGCAAAACTCTTCACATACCTAGCACCCGCAGGGAATTGAAGCCAAATATTCCTCGGCAACCAAGTAACTATAAGACAGATGCGGGTACAGTGTAAAGGCAAAACCCTTCACATACCTAGCACCTGCAGGGAATTGACGCTAGGAATACCTTGGAAGTAAAGTAACCGTAAGACGAGCGCTGGTACAGTGTTAAGGCAAAACCCTTCACATACCTAGCGCTCCGCTGGGAATTGAAACCAGGAAGGATCTTCTGGGCAATGCTTGCGGAAACGGAAATAACATCCCCGTATAGCGGGAACGTTGAGAACTACGTTGTTTGAAGTTCCAGGATGGAATTGGTGGTTTTAACATAATTGATCACTATGTTCAAAACTACCAAAACCTCATGGAGAATCCACACAACTGGGACTCAATGCTCCTGACTGGCGAGGAGGTTACAGACCTACCCGCATCATACCCAAAGACCAAGCAGGAAACTCGGGCATTTCTGCAAGTGACAAGGACTTCCCATGGAAAACCTTACAAAACCCTTTTCAAAACCCTTTGCTTAAGTCCAAAAGTTCACCTCACTTTATTAAACACGCATGAGAAGAACATTGGACTGGGGGGACTTGAAGAGGTAGGTCCCAGCAGAGCCCAGTTGGACCCGCAAGACTCACCTTAAACAGGGACGTCTGCGCAGAGACCAACTGGATCCGCAGGACCAACCATGCTCAGAGACGTGACGTCCTTACGCGCAGTATGCAAGCTGGTCCCGCAGGAAATGCCTCCCATGGTGAAGGACTCCGCCTGTTCCCGCAGCCTCGGATACAAGCCATGAGGGAAGGCCACCCGCGCAGCATGGCTACACGCACTAGGTACTTAGCTCTCGATCATTCAGTGTCACCTGAAGGAATGAGCAAAGCCGGGAGCAATCCCGCACAGAGGCGGGAGGGGGAATACTCCCGCCCAAATAAGCCAGTCTATACTGAAGGACCTTTTACTGTACCTGACGAGGTATGGGCGAAAGATCTGATCAGGGATACGACAGCTCACTGATACAGTATGGCGAGCAGCATGCTCCTGTACTGTATCACTATTAAGCCGCTGCCTACTCACCAACTACTGTCATACCACGTGCGTAGCCGGCAGTTGGTGGAAAGGGAATAGTATACAGCAGGCCTGGTCGCTATCAGCCGCTGCCTACCCACCAACTACCAGCAGGGCACGTGCGTAGACTACTGTTGATGAACAGGAACACTGTTGCAGCCGGCCATACCTCCTTGGAAACCTACCTTCGGCTATAAATACCCCAAATGGTATGATCATCTAAACACATCATATCTTACTACATTATCATCATATCATACCTGATATCTGCTCTAGCAATCTCTTAATATACTTTTATATTTAAAGAGCAATCTAGTCTGATTCTCACGCCGGAGGGTGGTCACAAGGAGGAACCCCCCCCCTTCTCAGTAACGAGCTCACGGTGTCTGTTTTGCAGGTTATCAGAAGAACCATCTTCCAAGGGTCTAACCCCTCGTGGGAAACATCTATCTAACCCCCAGGTTACCAGTAATCTGCCCGGGGTCCGGTTAGTGTTTCTTCAAACATAGACAAAAGCGTAGATTTATTGGTGAGAAGTAGAGTGAATAACATTGGTAATTATAAAATACAGAAAATTCAAAAATATTTGGAAAGTAAATAAAGTTAAAAGGTAATAATGAATATCTTAAACTATTTAATTTTTATTTATAACTTCACTCGATTTTCTTATTTTCAAAGTCATTAAATATGAAGTCTTGGGTTGAACAGCTCCAATTTCACCTCCGATCAATCAAAATTCAAAAGTATCATTTGGGTCGTTTATTAAATTCGGGTAAGCAGACATCTTCTTTTTCTAAACGACGACCGTCTATTGTATAACTAGGTGGTCGCAGGGTAACTTGCGGTCAACCCCAGTTTGGACCCTCAGAGCTGAGAGTTTCACTGTGTAATAATAATGCATGTCGACGATTTGTTAGCTCACAAGCGATAATCCACCAAACGAAGACGATAAATATTTAGCTATGTTCAAAAGGGCCTCACATGAGTGCGTATAATACTTTTGCATATTGACTATTAAGTTATACGGTAAAGAGAACTTACGTAGGCCGACTAGTCACGATGTTGCACTTATGTAAAACGCACATGAAGCTAGATGAGGCCTTCCAGGGATGCTCGGTAGCATCAAATATTCAAATGTACGCATATCGTTTGGAGGTCGTGTGCAACACATTTGCGAGGCCAGTATATGAGAGACAATCACTGAATCACATATATTCAAAGATCTCACTTAAAGCGGTGGTGTCAGATGATTTATGATTTTTGCACACATACTTTGGTCATGCTAGTTCAAACTACAACATCAACATTCTCTGTCACTCCCCGATATTTCAAGGATGAAATGTTTGGAAGCTACCGAGGTGTCCATTTCAGGTTAATGGGCACAACGCTCGTTGTTATTTTCTAGTTGATTAATTTACCCTTTTTGGTCATTTTTTTTAATTATTCAATGGCCATTGAAGAAAGTCGGAAAATTTTTAGAGGTTGTAAGAGAAAATGTATCAAACGAGGTTTTTGCATTTTGAAAAATAGACGGGGTATACTTAATTGACCAACAAGGACTACAAAGTTAAGCAAAATAAGGAACGTGATGTACACACATATCGTATTGCACAACATGATATAAGAGACGACGACAAAGCAATATCATCATAGTACATGATGGACTCACCGAGATATGGCATAGCTGACAATGATATCCTATTAGCGTTGTGAAATGAACATATACATTCTAGACTACGACAAAATCTCGCTCGCAACAATCGTTTACAGAGAGAGTGCCCTTTCCACCATAATACATAGCCTACTCATGTTATGGGAAAGTACAAGATCATGACTAAACATTACTTCAAAAAAATTTTGAAATTCTAATCTTCAAATTTTTTTTTGGGTTTTACATAAATACACTTAATAAAAAATAATTTTTTTTTTCTAGATCTAAACCCCTTCACTTTAGTTCACCATTTTTCTATCTGACAAAATACCTTATTAACTTATTTTATTGTATTTGTAACTTTGTTGGATCAAGGGTTAAAAAGTTGACTGTGAATTATATTTTCCAATGTGCCATTTGTTTAGGTTCAAATTCCTTCCAGTTTACTTCATTGACTTCCGGTTTAAGTTATGAAAATATTATTTTCCATCTCGTTGCTAAGAACATGGTATGATTATAATCCGTGTATTTGCTGTCCTATTCGAACATATATTTTTAGAAATGAAAATAGCAACTTGCAAGTTATGATAATATATTGTTGATTGTTTTATTACATTTAATTATTTGATACATTTTTTACCTTTATCCATTTTAAAAGTCACAACAACTAGTTAATAAACTGAAAAAAATATAACCATTTGCAAAAATATACAACTTGACTCTAGTCTCTAGGGTCAATAATATTCTTGTAGCCCGATCGAGCCGGGTGGTAGGAAGAATAGCCGTCTACCCTTGGTTTGGTTAAATACTCTTAACCACTATCATTCAGGACGTTCGTTATAGTGAACCGAATCGTGGTTAGACCGGATTTTGAAAGAAGGTAAAAACTTATAAGATTCCGTAATAATCCGTGAACTTAAATTCTAGATTTACAATTATATAAACAAAAATATATGTTTTTTAATTAAAAATCACACAGAAAGCAATCAGATTTTGAAGTCGTTTATTTCTGCAAGGCATTACATTCAGGATTATGTCACATTTTATGCCTAATTTTAGAATAAACTATAACGCATAACACTTTGTTATAAAATTATAAGCTTGAAGTTTGTTATAAAATTAAGCCGTGTTGTAAATGTAATGCTCACTATTTTTGGCTAGATCATTGACGTTTGAAGGACATTCTTAAAAATATGTTCTCGTTTTTGTTTGCTTTGGAATTGATATAAACTTGAAGAACGACTTGCTACATTCTATTATATAAGCTTGGAGTTCAAAAAAAAATTACATTCATGATTATGTCACATATTATACTTAATTTTAGAACAAACTATAATGCATAACAGTAACAAAATTAATATGTAATTAGCTAATTTCATGAAATTAAAATAACCTGACCTAATTTTATAACAAACTTATACTGAATTCTTTTCGTTCAAATCAATAAAACAGTTTATTGTTATTAGTTCTTGAAATGGCAACATTCAATAGTGAGATAATAACATGTTTCCATAACTGCTTCTTCCATTGGTGGATGATTTACACCATGTAAAACACACACATACAATAATACATAAAGCTCTATTTATAGCCTAACACTATCCATTCTAGAAGCCTTATCCCCATTGAAGCTAAACGTGCGTCCCGAAGCTCTCGTTTCGTGCCCGCTATTCTCGTTGACTTTAATTATTCATTTGACCATAAAATATATAACGGGTTTCGTAATTTGATATCATAAGTCATAACTTTTTGGTCTTACAGAGAGAGTCATTTAATAGAGAATCACTACAAAATGAATTACGATTGGAAAAAGTTTTCACCAAACTTTCATCTTTTTATATGCAATTGAAGAGTCGTAGCCAAACTTGTACCGAATTTGTAACGTCCCTTTGTTTGAATTTTTATTCATCAAGACATCACTTTTAAAGGATCGAATTACCAAACCAAAGTACCAAACTACATGCACAAGATAAATCATTGAACTTACATTAGAATTCAGGGGCGGATCCACGGTATTAACGGGTGGTTCCTCGGAACCACCCGAGTTTTGAAATAATAGTGTATTTTTATATAGAAAATAATAAAGGAACCATCTTATAAATTAGAAAGAAACCACCTTATATACAATTGAATCACTTGTCCAGCTGGTAACTTGTTGGTTTTGTAACCCGGAGGTCGCAGGTTCAATTCCCGGTTCTAAAACTCTTTTTTTTACTAACTTACCCTAGTATCATTTAGGGTTTTATAATAAAAACACACACTGAGTGCGATGAACACAAAAGGAAAAATAGCTATTGGTCGGTTACATGCTGATGTTTTAAACAGAGGCATGGATGTTCGTGTAAGTTTAATAATATTATTTGAGCTCTTGTATAGTGGTTCGTTTATTTTATTTTGAACTTTTCTTGCACCTATTTAAAGTGTTATAATTTATAAATTCAAGTAATAGAAGCGGATTTTTAGACCTATGAACGAATCGAATGCACACAAATGGAGCATGTTCGTATTCCGGTGTTCCTTTTCAACTTTAACTGAACTCTGAACAAACGATCGAGCATGAACTTTTAAACGAATAGGGGTGTCTTGTTCCTGACCATTCGTTAAGAAAATGAACAAGAAGACCCCCTTTGTTTTAATTCGTGTTTGATCGTTTGTTTTGTTAAGTTAAACGAGCGAACACGAACATGCTCTGTTCGTGTTCATTTACAAGCCTAGATATTTTCCTAACAATCTTTTGGTCTGAAGCAAATCAGTTGGTTTATTTATTTCTTTTGTTTGTTAATATTTCAGATACGCACATCGGATGACGCCTGCAGATTTGGAAGAGTCAGTAGAGTTATTTGTGTTTGAGAAATTTTGTAGGGCTCATGCTGAAAATGTTGAGGCTGGTGATATTTGTGTGTCTGTGGTATTTGGTGATATTCAAGTAACAATAGTTTTTGAAAATAAGATAATAAATGTTGATTGTTCTTGACTTCTTGTTAATTGTTTTTAATTATTCAGCGCTCATGACCTTCACAGTCCACAAAACACACAACGCCTCTCCCTAACCCTATTCAAACCTACCACTCTACCAGCCGAGAGCCGGCCGTCCCCGTCACTCCGACCACCGTGACACGCCGGCTGTAACACCCCGACCAAAGGCGGATTATACATCGGGGCGCCACATATTGTTTCATTACTCGAGACACTATTGGGTGTCAATATTTAATAAATATATTCATTCACGCATGCGCAACGTATACATAAGATATAAATAAACCAACATAAATCAATATATTATAAATCAAAATATTTGAACAGAAATAACTTGTCTTGATACATTTTAATCTAGGTCCAAAATAAAGAAACTTCCTATGTGTCCACAAGCTCCAAAACAGCTACTGCAAACCTGAACATGTGTTAAAATAAACGTCAAACACTTGCGTGTTGGTGAGAAATCAAGTTTAATAGATAATCATAGATAATAATAAATCTGCGCGCAACATGTGTATGTCTGGTTTTCAACAAGGGTGTAATCTGATCGGGACCAACTCTAAGAGACAAGACTGCCAGTGCTCACAATTGAGCTCACAAACAAGACTAACTGTGCATGTGTATACAAAAGAGAAAATCATAAACGATAGTTCTCCCGTGTTCATCTAATGGTACCATGAAAACTGCGGAATAGACCGTCCATACGGTTAATGATCCACACATACAAATAAACAGCCAAGTCTACGTCCTCAACACATGGGATACTGCGCGACTAAAGTTCATAAACAAGTTTAAGACTCTAAGTTTTGTATGAACACATGAACATCCCAAAGCATTTAAAAGCAAAAAGGGATTAGGTACGAGATAACTCACTTGATAAACGATGCGGTGTAAGATATGCAAGAATCAACTCTTAAACAAGCACAAGTTAACCTATAATTAAGATTATTGTTTTAACGATCTGTTTTAAGTCTTGATTATAAGTTAGCATAATTAATAAGTAAATTATTATATATAATATATATATATTACCGGAAAAGCAAGGCAGAACGGAGAGGAAGACGGAGGCAGAGAGGAGGCGGCAGAGAGAGCAAGGAGAACAGGAGAGATTAAGTGTTTGTGTGTGTAGTGTTAAGAAAATAATACTATTATTTATAGGAAAACCCTAGGAAACATAAATCCAGAAAAAAAGGGAAATGGTTCCAAGACAAACAGAACAAGACAAAACAAAAGATAACAAAAGATATCAAAAGATATGGCAGCTGCAGGGGGCAAGATAAAGCTGTCAGCGAACAGTAAAAAGGCATGGGCAGTTCAGATAAAGGTACTGGTCAAGCATGGCAAAGGCAGATCTCAAAAGATAATGTCAGTCACTTTTTCTACCAACCAATGGGGTTGGTACGCATGCTGCGCCGAAAGTAACTATTCAGACATTAGATAGGTTAGGTCAACAGCTCAGAAGATAAGACAACACAAAAGCAACGGCTAGATTAAACAGAAGAAAACTCAAAGGGTTCAGCGCGAGAAGGCTAAGGCGCGAAGGCAGACACAGAAGGTCAAGAGAAGGCAGACAAAAACAACCTTAACGCGCCGCGGAAAGAACTTCATTTCTAAGCGCGCCGCGGGAAGAATCACATTTCTTAGCGCGCCGCGGGAGGAACTAGAATTCCTAGCGCGCCGCGGGAAGAACTATAATTCTTCGCGCGTCGAGGGATGAACTACAATTCTTGCGCGCTGCGAGAAGAGTTCATCTCGCGTATCGCTGAAACAGGTGGTCTTCACGCAGGATTCCTTGTAAGGGGTCTGGCGCGTGGAGCCGCGCAGACAACCTTAGGCGGGAAGGAACAAAGGACAAGCAAAGAGTTAGAAGAAAAAGAGGGAAACAAGGCTTAAGGGCGGGACGGCGACAAGAGGGAAAAGAAGGCGGAAAGAGAGAAGGAGAGGGACGGGACAGCGGGAAGGAAACGAAAGGCGGGAAGGAAAATACATATTAAAAATAAAGTATAAATACTAAATAAATATTAAATCATAAAAGAAAGAGATCGGGTCAGAGAAACGGGTACCTGGGTCGGGTCGGATCAGGGCAGATGTCACAGTCTCCCCTACTTTAAGAAATTTCGTCCCGAAATTTATCTCGAAGTAGGTTGCGCAGAGAACAGGTGCGGGTACTTGATCTTCATTTGATCTTCCCTTTCCCATGTAAACTCGGCTCCGCGCTTGGACTCCCAGCGAACTTTCACGATAGGGATACGACTGCGCTTGGTTTGCTTTACCTCGCGATCCATAATCTCAACAGGCTTCTCAACGAAATGCATAGTTTCATCAACTTGAACTTCATCAAGTGGAATGTGAAGGTTCTCGTCAGCTAAACGCTTCTTGAGATTGGATACATGGAACGTTGGATGCACATTACTGAGCGCGGGCGGCAGGTCAAGTCTGTAGGCAACTTTTCCCACACGCGCGAGAATCTTGAATGGACCAACATAACGAGGAGCAAGCTTACCCTTCTTCCCAAAGCGGACAACACCTTTCCAAGGCAACACTTTGAGGAGAACAAGATCACCAACTTGAAATTCGAGAGGCTTCCGCCTACGATCTGCGTAACTCTTCTGTCGGCTTCGGGCAGTCAGCAGATGATCACGGATCTTGTGACATCTGCCTGATCCGACCCGACCCAGGTACCCGTTTCTCTGACCCGATCTCTTTCTTTTATGATTTAGTATTTATTTATACTTATATTTTACTTTTAATAATAATAATATACTTTTCCTTCGCCTCTCTCTCTCTTTCTTTCCGCCTTCTTTTCCCTCTTGTCGCCGTCCCGCCCTTAAGCCTTGTTTCCCTCCTCTTTTGTTCCTTCCCGCCTAAGGTTGTCTGCGCAGACTCCTTACAAGGAATCCTGCGTGAAGACCACCTGTTTCAGCGATACGCGAGACGAACTCTTCTCGCAGCGCGCTAAGAATGCCCTTCCCGCAATGCGCTTTGAATTCTAGGTTCTTCTCGCAGTGCGCTAAGGATTTGTGATTCTTCCCGCAGTGCGCATGGAATGTAGTTCTTTCCGCGACGCGTTAAGGTTGTTTGTCTGCCTTCTCTTGACCTTCTGTGTCTGCCTTCGCGCCTTAGCCTTCTCGCGCTGAACCCTTTGAGTTTTCTTCTGTTTAAATCTAGCCGTTTGCTTTTGTGTTGTCTTATCTTTTGAGCTGTTGACCTAACCTATCTAATGTCTGAATAGTTACTTTCGGCGCAGCATGCGTACCAACCCCATTGGTTGGTAGAAAAAGTGACTGACATTATCTTTTGAGATCTGCCTTTGCCATGCTTGACCAGTACCTTTATCTGAACTGCCCATGCCTTTTTACTGTTCGCTGACAGCTTTATCTTGCCCCCTGCAGCTGCCATATCTTTTGATATCTTTTGTTATCTTTTGTTTTGTCTTGTTCTGTTTGTCTTGGAACCTTTTTCCCTTTTTCTGGATTTATGTTTCCTAGGGTTTTCCTATAAATAATAGTATTATTTTTTTTACACTACACACACAAAGCACTTAATCTCTCCTGTTCTCTTGCCCCTTGCTCTCTCTGCCGTCTTCCTCTCTGCCTCCGTCTTTCTCCCTGTTCTGCCCTGCTTTTTCGGTAATATATACATTATATATAATAGTTTACTTATTAATTATGCTAACTTATAATCAAGACTTAAAACAGATCGTTAAAACAATAATCTTTAATTATAGGTTAACTTTGCTTGTTTAAGAGTTGATTCTTGCATATCTATCACCGCATCGTTTATCATGTGAGTTATCTCGTATCTAATCCCTTTTTATTTTAAATGCTTTGGGATGTTCATGTGTTCATACAAAACTTGAGTCTTAAACTTGTTTATAAACTTTAGTCGCGCAGTATCCCATGTGTTGAGGACGTTTACTTGGCTGTTTATTTGTATGTGTGTATCATTAACCGCTTTGTTCGGCCTATTCCGCAGTTCCGTTGGTACCATTAGTTGAACACGGGAGACCTATCGTTTACGGTTTTCTTGTTTTACACTTGCACAGATGTTTCTCGTTTTTATGCTCAATTGGGAGCATGGATTGAACTATGATCTATGAACTATCTTAGGCTTGATCACAATCTGATTACACCCTTGTTAAACTCTAGACATACACGTGTTGCGCGCAGATTTATTATTATCTATGATTATCTATGATTATCTATTAAACTTGATTTCTCACCAGCACGCAAGTGTTTGACGTTTATTTTAACACATGTTCAGGGTTGCAGTAGCTGTTTTGGGAGCTTAAGGACACGTAGGAAGTTCTTTATTTTGGACCTAGATTAAAATGTATCAAGACAAGTTTTGCTGTTCGAATATTATGATTTATAATATATTGATTTATGTTGGTTTATTTATATCTTATGTATACGTTGCGCATGCGTGAATGAATATATTTATTAAATATTGACACCCAATAGTGTCACGAGTAATGAAACAATATGTGGCGCCCCGATGTATAATCCGCCTTTGGTCGGGGTGTTACAGATTGGTATCAGAGCTCGTTGACTTTAGGATAGGTGGTTAGACGTAACGGCCTAGAATACCTAAGAGTCCCTTCTCGCGCATGAGAGAAATCTCATGTTTGTGCGCTTATTGTTAATTACTCGTTATTTATAAATATGCTCGCACTTGCGCAGTATATGATTTTATGTTTTATTTCGCGATATTTCGATTTTTGTTGAATTTCGATTTTTATTGATTTTTCTTACATATTCGTTTGTTGGGATTGAAAATCCGAAAAGTCATGGTGATACATGAATAGTGATTTTCGATTTCCATTTACGATTATGTTCTGAGGTTGGAGACTTGAAAAGTCATGGTGATACATGAATTGTCAACCTCCAATACTCAATTTCTTGTATGTTTTATATTGAAGATTGAAAAGTCATGGTGATACATGAATCGTCGATCTCCAATACTTGTTTGCTCGTATATTTTAAATTGGGAATTCGGAAAGTCATGGTGATACATGAATTGTCG
Source organism: Bidens hawaiensis (assembly GCF_021521415.1). NCBI lineage: Eukaryota > Viridiplantae > Streptophyta > Magnoliopsida > Asterales > Asteraceae > Bidens > Bidens hawaiensis. The sequence goes on from NW_027500195.1 coordinate 45,659, forward strand.
ATTCTTGATTCAAATTTGTTACCCTTATTAAGTCTGCATTTAGGGTCATTTATTTTACTTTAACTTTTAATAGTAACTGACTCCGCAAAACCAAGCTTTATAAGATTAAACCTTGTGTTAAAACCAAGATATTAACTAAAATTAAAATTTTTATAGAATGCCTCCGCTATCTCGCCGATTTCAGAGAAGAGAAGCCTCGCGCATGCGTAGACAGCAACGTTCCCAGGAAATGGCCTCCGCAATAGCCCAAGCCTTAAACCAAAACAATTCCAACACCTCCGGATACAACATTAAATCCTTCAATGCGGGTAACCCTCCAAAGTTCACAGGTCTTGAAGGAGCCACCGTGATGCTCCAGTGGCTTGAGAAAATAGAAAACACTTTCCTCCACACCCAATGCCCCTCAGACAGACGAACCCTATATGCTTCCAGTGTCCTGGAATCCAGAGCGCTTACATGGTGGAATGGAGTAGCTCATGCGCGTGGCGCAGAGGCTGCTTCTAGCATGACATGGGAGGAATTCAAGGAAATTCTTACGCGAGAATTCTGCCCTCCCAACGAAGTTAAGCGCCTGGAGGAAGAATTCTGGAACTTGAAGCAATACAGCGGTGAAGCGCGCGAGTACGCGACGCGCTTCCACGAGCTAAGCTTACTGGTCCCTCACCTTGTTACCCCTACACGCCGAGCAATCGAGAAATTCCTTGGGGGTCTCCCCATGGAAATTCAAGATTCTGTATGGGCCAGAAACCCAGTAACCCTCTCTGACGCCATCGAGTTGGCCGCTGTGCTCAGCGACAACCATGTCAGAGCAGGAACTCTGTTCCTGCGGGGAACGGAGAAGACCAAACCCACCAAGACTGTCCCAGAACCAACAGAAACCAAACCTGAACCCTCAAACCGTAACAACCTCAAGCGCAGGCGCAAGGCCTATGCGCTTACCAACCCGCCCATTGCCCAGCAACCCATTTATCAACCTCCAGTTTACGCGCCTAACCCTCTGTCAGCCTACCCAACACCTCATGTAGTCCACAACTATGCCTTAACCAATCCCGCACTCCCTGCCCCGCCACCTAAGAAACCTTACACAGGAAATCAACCCTTTTGCCCAACCTGTAGACTTCATCACCCACCTCAAGTCCCGTGTCGACAATGTAACCGATGTGGCCGCGTAGGTCACTCCGTTGAGTACTGTAGAACCCCTCCCGCCAATCCAATTGCGCCAACACCACCAGCCTACCCGCAGAATCCACAACCAACATACCAAAACCCACGACCCAGGTCGTGCTATAACTGCGGTGATCCCAGTCATTTCCGGAACGCGTGCCCGAGACTACAAGTTCAGATTACGCAAGCGAATCCGGTGAACCAGATTTCGAACCAAGTGACGCGCGGACGAGCTTTTAACATAACCGCGCACCAAGCGCAAGCGAATAATGACGTAGTTAATGGTACATTTTTGCTTAACGGATTTTATGCCTCTGTACTTTTTGATACTGGCGCCGATCGAAGTTTTATCTCTCGCGCGTTTGAGCAGAAGCTTGCGCGACCGCGCAACGATTTAAAAGAAGATTTTTCAGTTGAATTGGCTAACGGTGAAACTGTTTTAATTAACTCTGTGATTAAAGATTGCACACTTAACCTTAACGAAAACGATTTTCTGATCGACCTCATCCCTATGCCTCTTGGAAGCTTTGATGTTATTATTGGTATGGACTGGCTCTCGAAGAATCGCGCCGAAGTTATTTGCGCCAAGAAATTGATTCGCATACCTCGAGAGAATGGTGATCTTCACATTTACGGCGAAAAACCCTCCAGTGGTCTTAAGCTTATGTCTTGCGCCGAAGCCCAAAGACTCATGCGGAAGAAGTATGTTGCATTTCTAGCCCATGTGGTTAAACCTGCTGAAGAGAAGAAGCTTCGCAATATCCCTGTTGTGCGTGAATTCCCTGAAGTTTTTCCTGATGATCTTCCTGGTATCCCTCCCGCTCGTGAAGTCGAGTTCCGTATTGATCTTGTCCCTGGTGCTTCCCCCGTGGCTAAATCTCCTTATCGTCTTGCACCCGCTGAGATGCAAGAATTGGCCAGCCAACTTCAAGAGTTGACTGCTAAAGGATTTATTCGCCCTAGCTCTTCGCCCTGGGGTGCTCCGGTGTTGTTCGTTAAAAAGAAAGATGGTTCGTTTCGCATGTGTATTGATTACCGCGAGTTGAACAAACTCACCATTAAAAACCGGTATCCCTTACCGCGTATTGACGACCTCTTCGATCAACTCCAAGGTGCCTCTTGTTTTTCCAAGATCGATCTCCGCTCTGGCTATCACCAGTTGCGCATCCGCGATGAAGATGTTCCGAAGACTGCTTTTCGAACTCGTTATGGCCATTTTGAATTCTTGGTCATGTCCTTCGGTTTAACCAACGCACCCGCCGTTTTCATGGATCTAATGAATCGGGTGTGTAGGCCTTTCTTGGACCGTTTTGTGATTGTGTTTATTGATGATGTTCTGGTGTATTCTAAGACCAAGGCCGAGCATGAGCAACATCTTCGGTTGGTGTTGCAAAAGCTTAAAGCTGAGCAACTCTATGCTAAGCTTTCCAAGTGTGAATTTTGGTCGGATGAAGTACAGTTTCTTGGCCATGTTGTTAACAAGATGGGTATTCATGTCGACCCATCCAAAATTGAAGCAATCAAGAACTGGATTACGCCATCCTCTCCTTCTGAGATCCGTTCCTTTCTGGGCTTAGCTGGTTATTACCGGCGCTTCATTTCGAACTTCTCGAAGATCGCTTTGCCTTTAACAGCTCTAACGCACAAAGGTAAACCGTATATTTGGGGCTCGAAGCAAGAAGAAGCCTTTCTAACGCTCAAGCGTTTGTTGTGTGAAGCTCCTGTTCTTGCGCTACCTGAGGGTAATGACGATTTTGTCGTGTATTGCGATGCATCCAACCAAGGTCTCGGTTGTGTTCTTATGCAACGAGGCAAGGTTATCGCTTACGCATCAAGGCAACTTAAGGTTCATGAAAAGAATTATACAACTCACGACCTCGAACTTGGTGCAGTTGTTTTTGCCTTGAAGATCTGGAGACACTACCTTTATGGTACTAAGTGTATCCTTTACACTGACCATAAAAGCCTTCAGCATATCTTTGATCAAAAGGAACTTAACATGAGGCAACGCCGATGGAACGAACTCATCAGCGATTACGATTGTGAGATCCGGTATCATCCTGGTAAGGCTAATGTGGTAGCCGATGCGCTCAGCCGAAAACCCTGCCAGCTTAACTGTATTTTGCCGCGCACGCAGCTTCACTTCGCGCCGATCCAAAGCAACCTTGAATCGCGTATTCGTGACGCGCAGCGCGCATCCATCAGTAATGGTAACCTTCGCGCCGAGTTAGCGTGTGGCGCGGAAGCGCATTTTGTGCCTAATCTGAGTGGAATTCTCTGCTATCTTAATCGCATCTGGATTCCCTTTGATGAGAATCTTCGCGCTGATATCCTGAGTGAAGCGCACAAATCTCGGTATTCTATTCATCCTGGCGCTGATAAGATGTACAAGGATTTGCGCATTACTTATTGGTGGCCCGGTATGAAGAAGGATATTGCTGTGTTCGTAGCTAAGTGCCTGACTTGTTCTAAAGTTAAAGCTGAACACCAACGCCCATCTGGTTTGCTCGAACAACCAGAAATTCCTACGTGGAAGTGGGAAGGTATAGCGATGGACTTTATTACCAAGTTACCTTTGACAGCAAGCAAACATGATAGCATTTGGGTAATAGTGGATCGTTTGACTAAATCTGCTCACTTTCTGCCCATTCGTGAAAACTACCGTGTTGAGCATCTCGCGCAGCTTTATGTCAAGGAAATCGTCTGCCGCCATGGTACTCCTTTGAGCATCATATCCGATCGTGATGGCCGTTTTATATCTCGCTTTTGGAAATCTCTCCAATCTGCGCTAGGAACTCGCTTGGACATGAGTACGGCATATCATCCTCAGACTGACGGTCAGTCTGAGCGAACTATTCAAACTCTTGAGGATATGCTCCGATCTTGTGTTCTTGATTTTGGAGGTAATTGGGATTCACACCTGCCTTTGATCGAGTTCTCTTATAACAACAGCTATCATTCCAGTATCGGTATGGCCCCATTTGAAGCACTTTACGGTCGTAAGTGCCGCTCCCCGATCTGTTGGAGCGAAGTGGGTGAAACTCAAATCACAGGACCCGAACTTGTTCAAGAGACAACCGATAAAATCGCCAAGATCCGTGATCATTTGCTGACTGCCAGAAGCCGACAGAAGAGTTACGCAGATCGTAGGCGAAAGCCTCTCGAATTTCAAGTTGGTGATCTTGTTCTCCTCAAAGTGTCGCCTTGGAAAGGTGTTGTCCGCTTTGGGAAGAAGGGTAAGCTTGCTCCTCGTTATGTTGGTCCATTCAAGATTCTCGCGCGTGTGGGAAAAGTTGCCTACAGACTCGACCTGCCGCCCGCGCTCAGTAACGTGCATCCAACGTTCCATGTATCCAATCTCAAGAAGTGTTTAGCCGACGAGAACCTTCACATACCACTTGATGAAGTTCAAGTTGACGAATCTATGCATTTCGTTGAGAAGCCTGTTGAGATTATGGATCGCGAGGTTAAGCAAACCAAGCGCAGTCGTATCCCTATCGTGAAAGTTCGTTGGGAGTCCAAGCGCGGAGCCGAGTTTACATGGGAAAGGGAAGATCAAATGAAGATCAAGTACCCGCACCTGTTCTCTGCGCAACCTACTTCGAGATAAATTTCGGGACGAAATTTCTTAAAGTAGGGGAGACTGTGACGTCTGCCTGATCCGACCCGACCCAGGTACCCGTTTCTCTGACCCGATCTCTTTCTTTTATGATTTAGTATTTATTTATACTTATATTTTACTTTTAATAATAATAATATACTTTTCCTTCGCCTCTCTCTCTCTTTCTTTCCGCCTTCTTTTCCCTCTTGTCGCCGTCCCGCCCTTAAGCCTTGTTTCCCTCCTCTTTTGTTCCTTCCCGCCTAAGGTTGTCTGCGCAGACTCCTTACAAGGAATCCTGCGTGAAGACCACCTGTTTCAGCGATACGCGAGACGAACTCTTCTCGCAGCGCGCTAAGAATGCCCTTCCCGCAATGCGCTTTGAATTCTAGGTTCTTCTCGCAGTGCGCTAAGGATTTGTGATTCTTCCCGCAGTGCGCATGGAATGTAGTTCTTTCCGCGACGCGTTAAGGTTGTTTGTCTGCCTTCTCTTGACCTTCTGTGTCTGCCTTCGCGCCTTAGCCTTCTCGCGCTGAACCCTTTGAGTTTTCTTCTGTTTAAATCTAGCCGTTTGCTTTTGTGTTGTCTTATCTTTTGAGCTGTTGACCTAACCTATCTAATGTCTGAATAGTTACTTTCGGCGCAGCATGCGTACCAACCCCATTGGTTGGTAGAAAAAGTGACTGACATTATCTTTTGAGATCTGCCTTTGCCATGCTTGACCAGTACCTTTATCTGAACTGCCCATGCCTTTTTACTGTTCGCTGACAGCTTTATCTTGCCCCCTGCAGCTGCCATATCTTTTGATATCTTTTGTTATCTTTTGTTTTGTCTTGTTCTGTTTGTCTTGGAACCTTTTTCCCTTTTTCTGGATTTATGTTTCCTAGGGTTTTCCTATAAATAATAGTATTATTTTTTTTACACTACACACACAAAGCACTTAATCTCTCCTGTTCTCTTGCCCCTTGCTCTCTCTGCCGTCTTCCTCTCTGCCTCCGTCTTTCTCCCTGTTCTGCCCTGCTTTTTCGGTAATATATACATTATATATAATAGTTTACTTATTAATTATGCTAACTTATAATCAAGACTTAAAACAGATCGTTAAAACAATAATCTTTAATTATAGGTTAACTTTGCTTGTTTAAGAGTTGATTCTTGCATATCTATCACCGCATCGTTTATCATGTGAGTTATCTCGTATCTAATCCCTTTTTATTTTAAATGCTTTGGGATGTTCATGTGTTCATACAAAACTTGAGTCTTAAACTTGTTTATAAACTTTAGTCGCGCAGTATCCCATGTGTTGAGGACGTTTACTTGGCTGTTTATTTGTATGTGTGTATCATTAACCGCTTTGTTCGGCCTATTCCGCAGTTCCGTTGGTACCATTAGTTGAACACGGGAGACCTATCGTTTACGGTTTTCTTGTTTTACACTTGCACAGATGTTTCTCGTTTTTATGCTCAATTGGGAGCATGGATTGAACTATGATCTATGAACTATCTTAGGCTTGATCACAATCTGATTACACCATTGTTAAACTCTAGACATACACGTGTTGCGCGCAGATTTATTATTATCTATGATTATCTATGATTATCTATTAAACTTGATTTCTCACCAGCACGCAAGTGTTTGACGTTTATTTTAACACATGTTCAGGGTTGCAGTAGCTGTTTTGGGAGCTTAAGGACACGTAGGAAGTTCTTTATTTTGGACCTAGATTAAAATGTATCAAGACAAGTTTTGCTGTTCGAATATTATGATTTATAATATATTGATTTATGTTGGTTTATTTATATCTTATGTATACGTTGCGCATGCGTGAATGAATATATTTATTAAATATTGACACCCAATAGTGTCACGAGTAATGAAACAATATGTGGCGCCCCGATGTATAATCCGCCTTTGGTCGGGGTGTTACAGATTGGTATCAGAGCTCGTTGACTTTAGGATAGGTGGTTAGACGTAACGGCCTAGAATACCTAAGAGTCCCTTCTCGCGCATGAGAGAAATCTCATGTTTGTGCGCTTATTGTTAATTACTCGTTATTTATAAATATGCTCGCACTTGCGCAGTATATGATTTTATGTTTTATTTCGCGATATTTCGATTTTTGTTGAATTTCGATTTTTATTGATTTTTCTTACATATTCGTTTGTTGGGATTGAAAATCCGAAAAGTCATGGTGATACATGAATAGTGATTTTCGATTTCCATTTACGATTATGTTCTGAGGTTGGAGACTTGAAAAGTCATGGTGATACATGAATTGTCAACCTCCAATACTCAATTTCTTGTATGTTTTATATTGAAGATTGAAAAGTCATGGTGATACATGAATCGTCGATCTCCAATACTTGTTTGCTCGTATATTTTAAATTGGGAATTCGGAAAGTCATGGTGATACATGAATTGTCGATTCTTGATTCGAATTTGTTACCCTTATTAAGTCTGCATTTAGGGTCATTTATTTTACTTTAACTTTTAATAGTAACTGACTCCGCAAAACCAAGCTTTATAAGATTAAACCTTGTGTTAAAACCAAGATATTAACTAAAATTAAAATTTTTATAGAATGCCTCCGCTATCTCGCCGATTTCAGAGAAGAGAAGCCTCGCGCATGCGTAGACAGCAACGTTCCCAGGAAATGGCCTCCGCAATAGCCCAAGCCTTAAACCAAAACAATTCCAACACCTCCGGATACAACATTAAATCCTTCAATGCGGGTAACCCTCCAAAGTTCACAGGTCTTGAAGGAGCCACCGTGATGCTCCAGTGGCTTGAGAAAATAGAAAACACTTTCCTCCACACCCAATGCCCCTCAGACAGACGAACCCTATATGCTTCCAGTGTCCTGGAATCCAGAGCGCTTACATGGTGGAATGGAGTAGCTCATGCGCGTGGCGCAGAGGCTGCTTCTAGCATGACATGGGAGGAATTCAAGGAAATTCTTACGCGAGAATTCTGCCCTCCCAACGAAGTTAAGCGCCTGGAGGAAGAATTCTGGAACTTGAAGCAATACACGGTGAAGCGCGCGAGTACGCGACGCGCTTCCACGAGCTAAGCTTACTGGTCCCTCACCTTGTTACCCCTACACGCCGAGCAATCGAGAAATTCCTTGGGGGTCTCCCCATGGAAATTCAAGATTCTGTATGGGCCAGAAACCCAGTAACCCTCTCTGACGCCATCGAGTTGGCCGCTGTGCTCAGCGACAACCATGTCAGAGCAGGAACTCTGTTCCTGCGGGGAACGGAGAAGACCAAACCCACCAAGACTGTCCCAGAACCAACAGAAACCAAACCTGAACCCTCAAACCGTAACAACCTCAAGCGCAGGCGCAAGGCCTATGCGCTTACCAACCCGCCCATTGCCCAGCAACCCATTTATCAACCTCCAGTTTACGCGCCTAACCCTCTGTCAGCCTACCCAACACCTCATGTAGTCCACAACTATGCCTTAACCAATCCCGCACTCCCTGCCCCGCCACCTAAGAAACCTTACACAGGAAATCAACCCTTTTGCCCAACCTGTAGACTTCATCACCCACCTCAAGTCCCGTGTCGACAATGTAACCGATGTGGCCGCGTAGGTCACTCCGTTGAGTACTGTAGAACCCCTCCCGCCAATCCAATTGCGCCAACACCACCAGCCTACCCGCAGAATCCACAACCAACATACCAAAACCCACGACCCAGGTCGTGCTATAACTGCGGTGATCCCAGTCATTTCCGGAACGCGTGCCCGAGACTACAAGTTCAGATTACGCAAGCGAATCCGGTGAACCAGATTTCGAACCAAGTGACGCGCGGACGAGCTTTTAACATAACCGCGCACCAAGCGCAAGCGAATAATGACGTAGTTAATGGTACATTTTTGCTTAACGGATTTTATGCCTCTGTACTTTTTGATACTGGCGCCGATCGAAGTTTTATCTCTCGCGCGTTTGAGCAGAAGCTTGCGCGACCGCGCAACGATTTAAAAGAAGATTTTTCAGTTGAATTGGCTAACGGTGAAACTGTTTTAATTAACTCTGTGATTAAAGATTGCACACTTAACCTTAACGAAAACGATTTTCTGATCGACCTCATCCCTATGCCTCTTGGAAGCTTTGATGTTATTATTGGTATGGACTGGCTCTCGAAGAATCGCGCCGAAGTTATTTGCGCCAAGAAATTGATTCGCATACCTCGAGAGAATGGTGATCTTCACATTTACGGCGAAAAACCCTCCAGTGGTCTTAAGCTTATGTCTTGCGCCGAAGCCCAAAGACTCATGCGGAAGAAGTATGTTGCATTTCTAGCCCATGTGGTTAAACCTGCTGAAGAGAAGAAGCTTCGCAATATCCCTGTTGTGCGTGAATTCCCTGAAGTTTTTCCTGATGATCTTCCTGGTATCCCTCCCGCTCGTGAAGTCGAGTTCCGTATTGATCTTGTCCCTGGTGCTTCCCCCGTGGCTAAATCTCCTTATCGTCTTGCACCCGCTGAGATGCAAGAATTGGCCAGCCAACTTCAAGAGTTGACTGCTAAAGGATTTATTCGCCCTAGCTCTTCGCCCTGGGGTGCTCCGGTGTTGTTCGTTAAAAAGAAAGATGGTTCGTTTCGCATGTGTATTGATTACCGCGAGTTGAACAAACTCACCATTAAAAACCGGTATCCCTTACCGCGTATTGACGACCTCTTCGATCAACTCCAAGGTGCCTCTTGTTTTTCCAAGATCGATCTCCGCTCTGGCTATCACCAGTTGCGCATCCGCGATGAAGATGTTCCGAAGACTGCTTTTCGAACTCGTTATGGCCATTTTGAATTCTTGGTCATGTCCTTCGGTTTAACCAACGCACCCGCCGTTTTCATGGATCTAATGAATCGGGTGTGTAGGCCTTTCTTGGACCGTTTTGTGATTGTGTTTATTGATGATGTTCTGGTGTATTCTAAGACCAAGGCCGAGCATGAGCAACATCTTCGGTTGGTGTTGCAAAAGCTTAAAGCTGAGCAACTCTATGCTAAGCTTTCCAAGTGTGAATTTTGGTCGGATGAAGTACAGTTTCTTGGCCATGTTGTTAACAAGATGGGTATTCATGTCGACCCATCCAAAAGCAGTCCGTTGGTACCATTAGAGTTGAGGACGTTTACTTGGCTGTTTATTTGTATGTGTGTATCATTAACCGCTTTGTTCGGCCTATTCCGCAGTTCCGTTGGTACCATTAGTTGAACACGGGAGACCTATCGTTTACGGTTTTCTTGTTTTACACTTGCACAGATGTTTCTCGTTTTTATGCTCAATTGGGAGCATGGATTGAACTATGATCTATGAACTATCTTAGGCTTGATCACAATCTGATTACACCCTTGTTAAACTCTAGACATACACGTGTTGCGCGCAGATTTATTATTATCTATGATTATCTATGATTATCTATTAAACTTGATTTCTCACCAGCACGCAAGTGTTTGACGTTTATTTTAACACATGTTCAGGGTTGCAGTAGCTGTTTTGGGAGCTTAAGGACACGTAGGAAGTTCTTTATTTTGGACCTAGATTAAAATGTATCAAGACAAGTTTTGCTGTTCGAATATTATGATTTATAATATATTGATTTATGTTGGTTTATTTATATCTTATGTATACGTTGCGCATGCGTGAATGAATATATTTATTAAATATTGACACCCAATAGTGTCACGAGTAATGAAACAATATGTGGCGCCCCGATGTATAATCCGCCTTTGGTCGGGGTGTTACAGATCTTGGCGATTTTATCTGTTGTCTCTTGAACAAGTTCGGGTCCTGTGATTTGAGTTTCACCCACTTCGCTCCAACAGATCGGGGAGCGGCACTTACGACCGTAAAGTGCTTCAAATGGGGCCATACCGATACTGGAATGATAGCTGTTGTTATAAGAGAACTCGATCAAAGGCAGGTGTGAATCCCAATTGCCTCCAAAATCAAGAACACAAGATCGGAGCATATCCTCAAGAGTCTGAATAGTTCGCTCAGACTGTCCGTCAGTCTGGGGATGATATGCCGTACTCATGTCCAAGCGAGTTCCTAGCGCAGATTGGAGAGATTTCCAAAAGCGAGATATAAAACGGCCATCGCGATCGGATATGATGCTCAAAGGAGTACCATGGCGGCAGACAATTTCCTTGACATAAAGCTGCGCGAGTTGCTCAACACGGTAGTTTTCACGAATGGGCAGGAAGTGAGCAGACTTAGTCAATCGATCCACTATTACCCAAATGCTATCATGTTTGCTTGCTGTCAAAGGTAACTTGGTAATAAAGTCCATCGCTACACATTCCCATTTCCACGTAGGAATTTCTGGTTGTTCGAGCAAACCAGACGGGCGTTGGTGTTCAGCTTTCACTTTAGAACAAGTCAGACATTTAGCTACGAACACAGCAATATCCTTCTTCATACCGGGCCACCAATAAGTAATGCGCAAATCCTTGTACATCTTATCAGCGCCAGGATGAATAGAATACCGAGATTTATGCGCTTCACACAGGATATCAGCGCGAAGATTCTCATCAAAGGGAATCCAGATGCGATTGAGATAGCAGAGAATTCCACTCAGATTAGGGACAAAGTGTGCTTCCGCGCCACACGCTAACTCGGCGCGAAGGTTACCATTACTGATGGATGCGCGCTGCGCGTCACGAATACGCGATTCAAGGTTGCTCTGAATCGGCGCGAAGTGAAGCTGCGTGCGCGGCAAAATACAGTTAAGCTGGCAGGGTTTTCGGCTGAGCGCATCGGCTACCACATTAGCCTTACCAGGATGATACCGGATCTCACAATCGTAATCGCTGATGAGTTCGTTCCATCGGCGTTGCCTCATGTTAAGTTCCTTTTGATCAAAGATATGCTGAAGACTTTTATGGTCAGTGTAGAGGATACACTTAGTACCATAAAGGTAGTGTCTCCAGATCTTCAAGGCAAAAACAACTGCACCAAGTTCGAGGTCGTGAGTTGTATAATTCTTTTCATGAACTTTAAGTTGCCTTGATGCGTAAGCGATAACCTTGCCTCGTTGCATAAGAACACAACCGAGACCTTGGTTGGATGCATCGCAATACACGACAAAATCATCATTACCCTCAGGTAGCGCAAGAACAGGAGCTTCACACAACAAACGCTTGAGCGTTAGAAAGGCTTCTTTTTGCTTCGAGCCCCAAATATATGGTTTACCTTTGTGCGTTAGGGCCGTTAAAGGCAAAGCGATCTTTGAGAAGTTCGAAATGAAACGCCGGTAATACCCAGCTAAGCCCAGAAAGGAACGGATCTCAGAAGGAGAGGATGGCGTAATCCAGTTCTTGATTGCTTCAATCTTGGATGGGTCGACATGAATACCCATCTTGTTAACAACATGACCAAGAAACTGTACTTCATCCGACCAAAATTCACACTTGGAAAGCTTAGCATAGAGTTGCTCAGCTCTAAGCTTTTGCAACACCAACCGAAGATGTTGCTCGTGCTCGGCCTTGGTCTTAGAATACACCAGAACATCATTGATAAACACAATCACGAATTTATCCAAGAAAGGCCTACACACCCGATTCATTAGATCCATGAAAACGGCGGGTGCGTTGGTTAAACCGAAGGACATGACCAAGAATTCAAAATGGCCTTAACGAGTTCGAAAAGCAGTCTTCGGAACATCTTCATCGCGGATGCGCAACTGGTGATAGCCAGAGCGGAGATCAATCTTCGAGAAACAAGAGGCACCTTGGAGTTGATCAAAGAGGTCGTCAATACGTGGTAAGGGATACCGGTTCTTAATGGTGAGTTTGTTCAACTCGCGGTAATCAATACACATGCGAAACGTACCATCTTTCTTTTTAACGAACAACACCGGAGCACCCCAGGGCGAAGAGCTAGGGCGAATGAATCCTTTAGCAGTCAACTCTTGAAGTTGGCTTGCCAATTCTTGCATCTCAGCGGGCGCAAGACGGTAAGGAGATTTAGCCACGGGGGAAGCACCAGGGACAAGATCAATACGGAACTCGACTTCACGAGCGGGAGGGATACCAGGAAGATCATCAGGAAAAACTTCAGGGAAATCACGCACAACAGGGATATCGCGAAGCTTCTTTTCTTCAGCAGGTTTAACCACATGGGCTAGAAATGCAACACACTTCTTCCGCATGAGTCTTTGGGCTTCGGCGCAAGACATAAGTTTAAGACCACTGGAGGGTTTTTCGCCGTAGATATGAAGATCACCATTTTCTCGAGGTATGCGAATCAACTTCTTGGCGCAAATAACTTCGGCGCGATTATGCGAAAGCCAGTCCATACCAATGATAACATCAAAGCTTCCAAGAGGCATAGGAATGAGGTCAATCAGAAAATCGTTTTCGTTAAGGTTCAGCGTGCAATCTTTAATCACAGAGTTAATTAAAACAGTTTCACCATTAGCCAATTCAACTGAAAAATCTTCTTTTAAATCGTTGCGCGGTCGCGCAAGCTTCTGCTCGAAGGCGCGAGAGATAAAACTTCGATCGGCGCCAGTATCAAAAAGTACAGAAGCATAAAATCCGTTAAGCAAAAATGTACCATTAACTACGTCATTATTCGCTTGCGCTTGGTGCGCGGTTATGTTAAAATCTCGTCCACGCGTTACTTGATTCGAAATCTGGTTCACCGGATTCGCTTGCGTAATCTGAACTTGTAGTCTCGGGCACGCGTTCCGGAAATGACTGGGATCACCGCAGTTAAAGCACGATCTGGGTCGTGGGTTTTGGTAGGTTGGTTGTGGGTTCTGCGGGTAGACTGGTGGTGTTGGCGCAATTGGATTGGCGGGAAGGACTCTACAGTTCTCAGCAGTGTGACCAGTACGGCCACATCGGGTACAAAGTCGACACGGGGTTTGGGTTGGGTGGTGAAATCTACAGGTTGGGCAAAAGGGATGGTTTCCTGTGTAAGGTTTCTTAGGAGGCGGGGCAGGGAGTGCCGGATTGGTTAAGGCATAGTTGTGGGCTATAGGAGGTGTTGGGTAGGCTGATAGTGGGTTAGGCGCGTAAACTGGGGGTTGATAAATGGGTTGCTGGACGATGGGCGGGTTGGTAAGCGCATAGGCCTTGCGCCTGCGCTTGAGGTTGTTACGGTTTGAGGGTTCGGGTTTGGTTTCTGTTGGTTCAGGGGCAGTCTTGGTGGGTTTGGTCTTCTCAGATCCCCGCAGGAACAGGGTTCCTGCTCTGACATGGTTGTCGCTGAGCACAGCGGCCAACTCGATGGCGTCAGAGAGGGTTACTGGGTTTCTGGCCCATACAGAATCTTGAATTTCCATGGGGAGACCCCCAAGGAATTTCTCGATTGCTCGGCGTGAAGGGGTAACAAGGTGAGGGACCAGTAAGCTTAGCTCGTGGAAGCGCGTCGCGTACTCGCGCGCTTCACCGCTGTATTGCTTCAAGTTCCAGAATTCTTCCTCCAGGCGCTTAACTTCGTTGGGAGGGCAGAATTCTCGCGTAAGAATTTCCTTGAATTCCTCCCATGTCATGCTAGAAGCAGCCTCTGCGCCACGCGCATGAGCTACTCCATTCCACCATGTAAGCGCTCTGGATTCCAGGACACTGGAAGCATATAGGGTTCGTCTGTCTGAGGGGCATTGGGTGTGGAGGAAAGTGTTTTCTATTTTCTCAAGCCACTGGAGCATCACGGTGGCTCCTTCAAGACCTGTGAACTTTGGAGGGTTACCCGCATTGAAGGATTTAATGTTGTATCCGGAGGTGTTGGAATTGTTTTGGTTTAAGGCTTGGGCTATTGCGGCGGCCATTTCCTGGGAACGTTGCTGTTTACGCATGCGCGAGGCTTCTCTTCTCTGAAATCGGCGAGATAGCGGAGGCATTCTATAAAAGTTTTAATTTTAGTTAATATCTTGGTTTTAGCGCAAAGTTTTAATCTTATAAAGCTTGGTTTCACGGGGTTAGATGCTGTCAAAAGTTAAAGTAAAATAAATGACCCTAAATGCAGACTTAATAAAGGTAACAAATTCGAATCAAGAATCGACAATTCATGTATCACCATGACTTTCCGAATTCCCAATTTAAAATATACGAGCAAACGAGTATTGGAGATTGACGATTCATGTATCACCATGACTTTTCAATCTTCAATATAAAACATACAAGAAAATGAGTATTGGAGGTTGACAATTCATGTATCACCATGACTTTTCAAGTCTCCAACCTCAGAACATAATCGTAAATGGAAATTGAAAATCACTATTCATGTATCACCATGACTTTTCGGATTTTTAATCCCAACAAACGAATATGTAAGAAAAATCAATAAAAATCGAAATTCAACAAAAATCGAAATATCGCGAAATAAAACATAAAATCATATACTGCGCAAGTGCGAGCATATTTATAAATAACGAGTAATTAACAATAAGCGCGCAAACATGAGATTTCTCTCATGCGCAAGAAGGGACTCTTAGGTATTCTAGGCCGTTACGTCTAACCACCTATCCTAAAGTCAACGAGCTCTGATACCAATCTGTAACACCCCGACCAAAGGCGGATTATACATCGGGGCGCCACATATTGTTTCATTACTCGAGACACTATTGGGTGTCAATATTTAATAAATATATTCATTCACGCATGCGCAACGTATACATAAGATATAAATAAACCAACATAAATCAATATATTATAAATCAAAATATTTGAACAGAAATAACTTGTCTTGATACATTTTAATCTAGGTCCAAAATAAAGAAACTTCCTATGTGTCCACAAGCTCCAAAACAGCTACTGCAAACCTGAACATGTGTTAAAATAAACGTCAAACACTTGCGTGTTGGTGAGAAATCAAGTTTAATAGATAATCATAGATAATAATAAATCTGCGCGCAACATGTGTATGTCTGGTTTTCAACAAGGGTGTAATCTGATCGGGACCAACTCTAAGAGACAAGACTGCCAGTGCTCACAATTGAGCTCACAAACAAGACTAACTGTGCATGTGTATACAAAAGAGAAAATCATAAACGATAGTTCTCCCGTGTTCATCTAATGGTACCATGAAAACTGCGGAATAGACCGTCCATACGGTTAATGATCCACACATACAAATAAACAGCCAAGTCTACGTCCTCAACACATGGGATACTGCGCGACTAAAGTTCATAAACAAGTTTAAGACTCTAAGTTTTGTATGAACACATGAACATCCCAAAGCATTTAAAAGCAAAAAGGGATTAGGTACGAGATAACTCACTTGATAAACGATGCGGTGTAAGATATGCAAGAATCAACTCTTAAACAAGCACAAGTTAACCTATAATTAAGATTATTGTTTTAACGATCTGTTTTAAGTCTTGATTATAAGTTAGCATAATTAATAAGTAAATTATTATATATAATATATATATATTACCGGAAAAGCAAGGCAGAACGGAGAGGAAGACGGAGGCAGAGAGGAGGCGGCAGAGAGAGCAAGGAGAACAGGAGAGATTAAGTGTTTGTGTGTGTAGTGTTAAGAAAATAATACTATTATTTATAGGAAAACCCTAGGAAACATAAATCCAGAAAAAAAGGGAAATGGTTCCAAGACAAACAGAACAAGACAAAACAAAAGATAACAAAAGATATCAAAAGATATGGCAGCTGCAGGGGGCAAGATAAAGCTGTCAGCGAACAGTAAAAAGGCATGGGCAGTTCAGATAAAGGTACTGGTCAAGCATGGCAAAGGCAGATCTCAAAAGATAATGTCAGTCACTTTTTCTACCAACCAATGGGGTTGGTACGCATGCTGCGCCGAAAGTAACTATTCAGACATTAGATAGGTTAGGTCAACAGCTCAGAAGATAAGACAACACAAAAGCAACGGCTAGATTAAACAGAAGAAAACTCAAAGGGTTCAGCGCGAGAAGGCTAAGGCGCGAAGGCAGACACAGAAGGTCAAGAGAAGGCAGACAAAAACAACCTTAACGCGCCGCGGAAAGAACTTCATTTCTAAGCGCGCCGCGGGAAGAATCACATTTCTTAGCGCGCCGCGGGAGGAACTAGAATTCCTAGCGCGCCGCGGGAAGAACTATAATTCTTCGCGCGTCGAGGGATGAACTACAATTCTTGCGCGCTGCGAGAAGAGTTCATCTCGCGTATCGCTGAAACAGGTGGTCTTCACGCAGGATTCCTTGTAAGGGGTCTGGCGCGTGGAGCCGCGCAGACAACCTTAGGCGGGAAGGAACAAAGGACAAGCAAAGAGTTAGAAGAAAAAGAGGGAAACAAGGCTTAAGGGCGGGACGGCGACAAGAGGGAAAAGAAGGCGGAAAGAGAGAAGGAGAGGGACGGGACAGCGGGAAGGAAACGAAAGGCGGGAAGGAAAATACATATTAAAAATAAAGTATAAATACTAAATAAATATTAAATCATAAAAGAAAGAGATCGGGTCAGAGAAACGGGTACCTGGGTCGGGTCGGATCAGGGCAGATGTCACACCGGCGACCACCGCGACACCCTGTCACCCCGCCGCTGCCTTCTACTCTTCCTCGAATCCTCCCACTTTGAAGGTAAGTTTACATTCATTGTTAAATGTTAATTGTTCTTGATTGTTAACTACTTAATTTCTAATGACAGTGTCTCTTTTATTATTTTATCGTATCCTTATTATGTAATGAACTTTGCCCGAACCATCGACCCGACCCGAACCTCAAATCGACCCGGAATTTTTTATACCCAACTCTATGAAATTAAAACATCTAAATGTAGTGCACCACCTGAAAAAAATTCCTGGATCCGCCACTGTTAGAATTGATGAAGAAACTTAGAAAACCTTTAACTAAATCATGACAAAAGCCAAAAATATATATCAGTGCCAACCCACCTAGGCTCTAGACATTACCAAATGTCTCGCCGTGTAGCTCAGTTGATTAAGGAGGCGTAAAACTTAGAATAATAACATATAGATTGTGGGTTCGAAACCGATCCTAAGATCCAATCACCTTGCCGTTGAGTGAGATTGATTTACTTGTGATGGGTTTGGGACAGTCTGGCGTGGGGCGGTTTGCGTGCCCGGAACAACACGTTTTAGAACAATAGACGTTACCAAATGAAAGTAAAATACTACATCTCGTCAAATAAACCATAGTACAATGTCAAAAGCTATTGACTTATCTAGGGCATCTCGTACTCATATTATATCTCAACGGTAACATATCAAGCATTTAACACTCTAACACCCATTAGTGTCTCACGAAAACATATTAGAAGGGCACCAATGAAGACAAACATTTAACCGGATAGGTAAAGTACTAGACAGACAAATAATACAAGGAGTCAAGGACAAAGATTTTATAACTTAAAAAAAAAGGCTAAAATATTACTCCCTCCGTCCCATTATAAGTGTCCTAATTTGATTTTTCAAGTCTTTCTTGTTTAACTTTGACTGACAATATTTATGTTTGTGTTATATAATACTTGATGTAAAATATATGAATGGATTGGGTTTTAAATGTATTTTACATTGATATAATTTTCATCAAGTATTATATGACACGAACAAAAATATTTACGGTCAATGTTGCAAAAGAAAGACTTGAAAAGTCAAACTATGACACTTATAATGGGACGGAGGGAGTAACAGATAATCCTTGTTGTTTAACTATAGTCACAAAAAGGTATATATATAAGTTTGAAGTTACATTTATTTTGTAACAACTAACAATGCCATTAAGGGTCTCTTTCATCTTGGACAAGTAATTTCCGTAATTTATATTAGTATAACTTATACATAGAAACGTCATACGTAACAGTGAGAGCAACAGGTCGCTGGCACCAACAAACGATTTGATCCGAGTGGGTCATAAGCATTGAACCACAACGAAGCAAAAATTGCGGTTAGTTGTCAAAACTATTGAAGAAACACTAAGTTAACCCTTGGTAGGCTTAACCTGATATCTCGACCGATGATGGATTAACACTAATCTAACCCCTGGTGGGCTTAGTTTAATGTTTTCCGGTGAGTCGATATTAACAACTGCCATGAATCCTGGCAGCCGTGACCTGCAAAATCCAACACTGTGAGCTCGTTACGAGAAGGTGAATACGAGGGGTCTTCTCGTAACCACCATTCGGCGTGAGAATCAGTATGGTAAGTGGTGAGTAATTCTTAGAGAGAATGTGGATCCTTTTACCGTTGATTTCTCTCTAGTATTTATAGCCGAAGAGAAGGAAAATGATCGGGTCAGCTGTCTCACTCAATAGAACATTCTATTCTCATGGTTGAGCATGGTAGCGGCTCCTGATTGGTCAGCTGGCATATGAAGATCTTTGTCGTGGGCGGGTACAACGCTAGCCTTCTGTGATTGGTCCATCGTGCCATCGTGGGCATTATAGGGATCTAGGCCTGTGATTGGTCTTTCCTTTCCCTATCCTGTGTCGTCCTCCTTTTTGTCACAACATGGCTACTGTTGAACTCCTTGAATTGTTAAATACTCTTCCGCAGGAAGTGTATATCTTCGCAATGCGAGTAGTTTGATACTATTTCCTCCGTGGAAGATCTTCCGTGTCGCGAAGGACTTATCTTTGCGGGTCATTTGATACCCTACCTCCACAAAGACCACAACTATAAAAGATGTTAGGTCACTATATTTCTTTCTAAAAGTGATCACTTTTAGTAGGTTCCTAAAATAAATCATTAGATTTTAGATACCATATAAATAACTTAGAAAATGTTAACAATAGTCCCAAATAGATAGGATGTCAATAAAGGGTAGGGTGGTGAAATATCAAACGCATGTAAATGAGGATATTTATAGCACTAACTTTCATTAAAATTATGTCATGCTTACCTTCTAACCAAACTAAATGGGCTATTTATATAATTTACATTAAGATAAACGAATTTAACATAAAAAAATTTCAGAACCCGGGTGACTATTGTTTAATTACCATACAAATAAGCAATTTTTCGAACAAATGTATTATTCGTGTTAAGTTAACAGATTAATATATATTTGTGATCACATAACTTTTATTGTTTTTTTATTTTGATAATAATTTGTAAGGTGATAACAGACGTACATAACATATTTGAAAACGATTTAAGTACCACGTTTCCTGAGCATTGTATATTAAAATAGGTAGAGAATTATAGGTTGACGTGGAATTTGGAAACCTTGCATCTTACGTGAAACCATGTCTTATTTGTTTACTCCATGAACCATGATCCAAAAAAGAATCAGCATTTTTATATTTGTTTAAAATATATCGTATTTTGTGTTGGTATTATCTTAGAGGTATGTCATTATTTATGAAAACGCCTAATTTTTTTAATTATAAGAAATTAGCAGCTACATTTTTTTTGACAAAGTTACAAATTAAAACTATTGGACTAAAATCACATATTTAGACAAACCACATGGATAAAAACCGCAATTTACTCTTTTTTTTTTAATAACAAATGCTATTCATACCGTCACACTTTACTTTACACCAATAATTTTAAACCATTTATTTTTATTTTTTCTAAACGGTTCATTTTCATAACGAAAGTGTTTGATTATATTAAGATTTCTCATTGTATGTTCAATAAACTATTGGACTACTCAAGCTAATATTTAAACCCACTTTACATGGTCATTCTACTCATATTGTAGCTTTCATATTATTAATTAGGCTAGTAACCCGTGTATTACACAGGTTAAGAAATAATATAATATTAATAAAAAAATGTTTATATATCTGATAGAAGTTATATGTGAAATTAAACATGAAGATATATGTCATAGCATATAAAACAATTATAATTTATAAAAAAAAATCCATAATGTCAAACAATTTAGTAAGGTATAACAATTTCTCATAAATGAAATTATATATTACACTAAATATTATACTGACGAAGGATTAGAACATAAACTGTTCATAGAAAAAATGATTCAATGGAAAAAGTTTCCATCGGGTTTGTAAATACATAAATAATGAATTTGACTTTTAAGTTAGAAAATACTATCCTTTCAAAATTAACCCGTTTCGACTCAAACCCATTCTGATCATAACTCTTTTTACCCGCCCATTTCGACCTGAACTAATTTGATACTCTGTTAAAACAACTTGTTTTGACCCGGACTTATTTTACTCAAAAAACATATTGACCTAAACTTGTTTTGAACCAAACACAAACCTGACCCGCCCATTTAAATTAATATATAATTAGGAATACATGAATAATGAATTTTAAATTTAAGTTAGAAAATACAATGACTTAAAACAACACGATTCGGCCCGTCGAATCATAACCTTCTTTGACACACATATTTTGACCGAACTAATTTGATATTCTTTAAAATAACCCATATCGACCTGAACACTTTCCCTTCATAACCTATTTCGAGCCGAACTAATTTTACTAAAACACCATTGATCTTAACTAAATATGAGCATGATCCGCCCGCTTAAATTAACAAAAAAATTATGAAGACATGTATAATAAATTTATCTTTGTTTCTATATATAAACTTTTATGTAATATTGTAGCTTTTGCATTTGTTTTTTGAGTCATGCAAAGCTAGAGGTTGAATTTTACACACACATATAAAATAATCATGACCATATTTTAGTTGAAATTGGTCAAGCTTGCTCAGTCACATATATAGAAACAACCTTAGGCACAACACCATTGGTTATGCCGTTTACCGACTATAAGCGGATTGGATTTGTCCATTACAGATTAACCACAACTGTAAAAAAAAGGCAGAAAGAAACTTGAGATAATACATAAGCAATAGTATAAGGGAAAGTTATTCGCAAAATATTATAAACTGTTTGATAACAAACCGTATACTTGAACCTAAAATATATCAAACTGCTATAATTTCTTTTCATCTACACTCCAATTTTTATGCCCAAATGGAGTCAACTTGTACTAGACACTTTTGACCTGTAAATCCGTAACACCTCGTTCAAAAAATTTCAGTCAATAATCAAGCTATTGAAACCGGTCATTCTTTCTTAGGTAATAACCTAATTGTGGTAATTAGAAACTGTTTATAATATAACTAGGTTAAATACCCGTGTATACACGGGTTGGGTAAACTATATTAACAAAAAACAAAACATTGTGAAATACTTATACTAATTTGACATTAGATGAATGAATGTGAATATGTATTACAACGTTGAATAAAATAAAATTTTCATACAATAAAATTAGATAAAGAAAATTAGATGGTAAATTTTCATTAATCTCTAAAAAATTCTCATATACAACATTGTAGTTACCTATTCATTAAATATTAGAAGATTGACTTCATCTCTAGTTTTAGTCTAGAAAATGCAACATAAATCTCTAAAATCTTTCCTTCTATATAATGTCTAAAATTTATTTAATTAACTTTTTTTTACTAATAACACAAGATTGTTACTAAAAACATAAATCATGTATTACTAATATTAATTTGATATAAGGATTTATATTTTTAAGAAGAACAGTGTAAAAAAAGATGGATAAAACTCATACAAATACTTAAATAAACAATACACAAAGTTTAAATAAATAATATATTATAATGCAATATAAATTAATATTTGGGTTTAACATTTATTACACCATATATTAAAAGTTTAAAACAATGCTAATCCACAAAAATTGAGAAAGTGCTTTAAAACATAAAAAACATTATCCTAAATATAAAAAAACAGATTCAATTTTTCAAAGTAAAAAAGCATCCCAAACAACATGAAACCATTATATGTTTTGGATAACAACGACCATCGGATATATTGTCATATTAACATATTTCCTGAAAAGGTATTTATCTAGATTTGATGCAAATGAACATGTAATACTGCATGGCTGACAATGAAAATTACCGTTGTTGAATGGTTGTCCAAAACTTATAACAATTAAACATTTATTTTTTTTATGTAAAATAAACCGAATAGTAAGATTATACAAAAAATAGATTTTATGCTTTTTAGCATGTTGTTGTTATTGTTATTATGATTTTATTTGGAATATAATAGAAGTTATAATTATAGTCGGAAAGTGAAAGATTTTAAAAATTATGAATGATTTTTAAGAATTAAAGTGTTAAATATAGTTTATAATTTAAATTAAAAATAAGAAAATACAAAATTTAAAGTATTCACTTTTTAACATGAAATTATTAAGAATATTATTTTGTGTTAGTAATTAAATTGTAAAAAAACAATGAAATGTTATACTAAAAATTTAAAACAAATATTGTGAAAGGATATCATTAAGAAACATTCTTTTTGTTAAAATTAAATATTACATGAAAAAAAACATGTTAGAATTATGGTGTTTTGATATGATATAAGGATAGAAAGGGATTAGTTATGGAAGGTCCTAAATGATTTATTTTAATAAAATAATTAGAAATTAAATATGAAAAGATAGGGGTGCCTTAGGATAATTAAAGGATATGTGATTGAACCATCATTTTTGTTTATTATAACAGTAGAATTTTAGAAATTCATAATTAATTTAATTGAGGCATTTAATAAGTATTAAATAGTAATAAATGCATTAACTTTTATATCATTTAACATAAAAATTTTTAAATTGAAGTAATGTTAATTAAAAAATTAGTTAATTATGTGCAATATGTGTAAATGGAAATTAATTAGTTGGCATCCCATGTGGATAATATATTTGAAGGCCATTTGAAAACTTGTATTGCTTTAATAAATTAGTTAGATAACTAGTTTTTATCCCTCGTATTACGGGGGCTGTTTTACACTACTCGTTTTTAATATTTATATTTTTTTTGCGTTTAATTTTATTTAGAGTTTGATGATAAAAAGGTTTCACAAATAACTAAGATTTTATAACCCGGTTTATAAGTTATATGAGTTTGGTAAGACCTAAGACCCGCTTATTTTTTTACTATAAAATTGTTTCTTAATTATTAATAATATTTTTTTTAAGAAAATCATATAATAATTTTTAGTATGTCCTATTTTATAGGATTTTCACATCAATAATTTGGTGAAAATAATTTTTAATTTAATGAGATATTATAACCCGTTTAAGGAATATCTGTGTTTGGTAAGACCCATACCCGTGAATTCAGGTCAAATGCATGAGAAACCTCAATTTAAAAATCAAGCAAATATGATGACTCCAAAAAAAGGGGGAGCGACCACTTCACGACACGTAGGATTTTATGTTTTCGTTTATATATATTATAGATATAGATATAGATATAGATATTTATTATTTGGCTTCTATAAAAACAAAAATAGATCAAGTTACATAATTATAATAAGGTATATATAAAAAATCAAAGAATCCCACTCCTCACGCTTCTAACTCTATTTAAACCTCTATTTTTTTCCACTCTCTCTTTCATAAACCAACACAATGATTTGCACCTAAGTTTTATAAAAGTTTTCATGGCAGAAATAAGTGGTGGTGGGGAAGGTGGTTCTGCTTCTCTGGCAGCCGTACCCCGAAAACAAGCTTACTTCTCCGGCATGCTTATGAAGAACCCCGGTGTACCAATATTCCTTATTGTGTTTTTAGTCACCCTTTTCGTCACAACAGATTTATTCACTCGTTGGGTTGATGTAGTAAGTATATAATCTATCATATTTTTTGTTTATAGGTGTTTAAACAATATATATACATAAGTAATTCTTAACACATATAGGTTTATTTGTTGATAATTATGCATTGGTTAATTTGACTAAATTTCAATTCATAGTTTTTTCAGAAAAAAATTATTACGTGATGTAACAATATAATTAGGTGGGTAATATATTCATATGATCATGAAAAGTAATTTCAATTTTTTTGTTTCATGGCTCATGCTTGATTACTCGCTTTAAACAAGTAAAATCAAATAATATATATGTACGTGTGTTATTTACTATAATTTGTAAGGTAAAAATTATATGACACTTGTATCATTTCTATCTTTTTTTTTGATAGGTTTTGGCTACAAATGGTTCAGTTATTAAAAAAAATGGTTTGGTTAATTCGGTAAACATTGTGATCTCATTTCGTTTAATAAATTCAATCAAATTTGGCCAAATAATAAAAAAAACGTGTTAAAATAAAAAAAGAAAATATAATAATTTGTTTAACATGTAATATATATCATCTATAAAAAGAACAGTATAAAGTGATCCGGTTATTGAAAAGCCGTACATGTCCATAGAATTGAGTTAAATAAATAGTCATAACCAAACCACTGGTTTCTAAACCGGTTTAACTATTTGGATTCAGTTGTTTGCTTAAGTTTCATTAATAAGTTTTTCTACTCATCTTTGCATTTTAAATAAAAATGTGACAATTATGTTTCTCACTCCATTAACCTTAATTTTTTTTATGAAAAGCAAGTTTGAATAAAAAATACAATCGGGGGCAAGAACAAAATTACATGAATAGAGTTTATGTTTATGTATGTGTAATTTTCCAATAACCTTAATTTATTCGTCCTCAATTTTTTCATTCCTTTAAATCCTCAAATTTTGTATTATAAGGATGTTTATGTTTGTGTACGTGTATAGGTATTCAAATATAGTTAACTTTGTGTACATTCAAACATCAAGTAAAACTTTATTTCCTTCCAGTCAGTTAAATATAAGATTATACAGTGTAATATTCAAAAGAAAACTTTGATTATTTTATTTTCCAAATTTGAATGTATAAAGAAATCTGGATGATATTTATTATATAAAGTTGAACAATTATTTTAGTGGATGAAAATGACCATTGGACTTTGATTTGTCTAAGAGAGAATTTGACAAAGTAACAATAAAAAGATGCAATTAACTTTATTCACATATATAACCAATTAGCAATCGTTAGTCGCTAGTCGTACAGTGGGACAAGACTAACGATTAATTAGTGACTAGTCAAAATTTTTACAATCATACATATCACATAAACTATAGAACGATTATATATAAATATTAAAATATATGAATTATAAGATAACAAGAAATTGACAAGTTGACTTTAAGTATTTAATTTCTTCACAATTTAATTGCTATCGTTAATAGTCTTGAATTGTTAATGTAGTCTTGTAATTTCTCATCTCAAATTAAATAATGAAATTATAAATAATCTGAGTTTTATTTAAATACGGGAAGAAAAATGAGGATAAGATGATTGGGCCCGTCGGCCCAAATGTTTACGATTTAGGTTTGACCTATCAATTAATTCAATGAATAATTTAAGTTTTAATTATTCTTATAAATTTTATCCAGAATATATTTTACTTTTATAGTTTTTAATATATAACGTTTTGTAAAAAGACTAAATATGTTTTTCTAGTTTTCATATTATCCAATAATTAAAAAAAAAACCCTTATATGTGTGAGTATATTGGGTATGACTCGTTTTTTTAAGATGTACAACTATTGTAATATCGTATCTAGCTTTATATAAAACACCATGAAGATACAAAGTTATATGAGAAAAATAAATTGTGTTTGAAAAGATAATAAAAAACTAAAATAATCACATAAAAGGGGCAAAATGATATCTTATAAGTTATTAAAATATGCAAAAATGATATCTTATAAGTTATTAAAATATGCAAAAATGATATCTTATTACATAGAAACCAACTAACACGTACCCTATTGTTGTGAAGTCTTCAATAACAGCTCAATTTCGTCCAAAAGATATTCTCCCATTCGAAGACACAAACAGTTCAACACCTCAATCATGTCCCGAATACTTTCGTTGGATTCACGAAGATCTAAAGCCCTGGAAAGCCACCGGAATCACTAGCGAAATGGTTGAAAAAGCTAGACAAAAGGCGCATTTTAGGTTAATCATCGTCGATGGAAGGCTATACATGGAGAAATACGACTATGTGTTCCAAACTCGAGACGTATTCACCATTTGGGGGATCCTACAACTTCTCGAGCTCTACCCGGGAAAAGTCCCGGACCTTGACTTGATGTTCATGTGTCACGACTGGCCGTTGATCCTTAAATCTGATTACCCAGACAACAATAGCGTTATACCACCGTTGTTCCATTATTGTGGCGATGATTTGACTTATGATATCGTGTTCCCGGATTGGTCCTTCTGGGGTTGGTAATATACACCTTTATAACTAGTGCTATGAATTTTAAACACGACACGAAGCTAACACGTAATTGTGGGTTTTGGTTTGGTATAAACAGATTCGTGTCAGTTCCAGGTCGAACACTGGTTCTAGTTAACCTAACGGGTTTAGGGGTTGACCCGTTAACCTATTTATTTCCTATTATATATTTTTTTAAATGCTTATTATATAATAAATTAAATTGGTTAAATATGTTATGTCAAAATTTAAAACTAAAAGGTAAATCAACATTTTATTTTATAGATAAATGTAAGTGTTTTATGTAAATTGTATTTTTTTTATAAATGTAAACTTGAAGCACTAATAGGTAAAAACAATTAAAAAAAATAAATAAATAAATCAACTTTCAGGTAAAATGGGTCGTGTTCATGTTTAAGTGTTTCTCACGATTTATGAGGTTTCATGACGGAATATGATTTTGCAGGCCGGAAGTGAATATACCGCCATGGGTGAAGCTGGGCAAGGATTTGGAACAAGCGAATCAAAGACAAAAATGGACGGAAAGAGAACCCTTTGCATACTGGAAAGGGAATACACACACGGGGAAAGCTCGGAAAGACCTTGCGAGGTGCAACTCCGATGGTAAACAAGAATGGAATGCTAGAATATACCATTTGGTAAATGTTTAAGAACCATTTCACCTATTTGAAATCATCATTTTATTATATTGAATTGAGACATGTTTAGTCTGTCTAAACTTATTTAATAAAAAACTTTAATTTGAGCTTTATGTAGTTTTAAACTTCAAACTCAAACGAGGATACTCAACTTAACTAAACATGTTATTTGTATAAAAATAATAACTTGTATTCAGTATAACTAATACATTTACATAAACATAATAAATGTTATATTAAATATGCAGTTATGATATAACTAAATAAATATACATATTATATTATTATTAATATGTATATTTACATTTATACAAGTAAAATTGCTAAATATCCAGAGAAATAAATGTATTATTATAGTTGTTTTAATGTAAATTTATTTTGCCAACAATTGCAGGATTGGAGAAAAGGGTTTAAAGAAACAGATTTAGCAAGCCAATGTACCCATAGGTCAGTCAACAACAACTTAATAACTATTACATTTTATAGAAAATAAATTTTAGTTAATTTCATTTTCGACGAAATTTTGTAATTACATTGTGCATATTGCATACAGGTACAAAATATATGTTGAAGGAAACTCATGGTCAGTTAGCGAGAAATATATATTGGCTTGTGACTCGATGAGTCTCGTGATAACTCCTCACTACTATGATTTTTTCTCCAGAGGTTTGATACCGACCGTTCATTATTGGCCTATCAATGAGCGTAATAAGTGTAGTTCGATCAAGTTTGCCGTTGACTGGGGAAATAATAACACAGATAAGGTAATCAAACTAATAACTGGTTCAACAAATAAATAACTCATCAATGAATTTGAATCACATATGTTACATGTTAAATGAGTTGTTTATGTGTTGACGCGTGACGAGTCAAACTGATATGTAGTTATCGGGGAATTGTGAGTACATGATCACAACCCATTTAAAATGAAATTTTAGGTTTGTATTTAATTATTTTTTGTATATTAATACTCAAGAATTACAAATTCACAAACAAATTTATAAACTTATATAAAATAGTAAAACATCATTTTTGCTTCTTTCTTATTTTTAATCTTTGATTTAAATACCCAAAGAATTTAGGTAATGACAAAAGTATTTTCCTCAAATTTATAAAAGTAAATACTATTTAAATCCATCTTAATTGGGTTATTTAAAAAGCAAATATTATTTACAATAATAGGTATTTAAATTTCTTTTCTCAAGACATGAAATACCTACAAGAGCTCTCATTAATTTTAAAAACATACACTTTCTAATATTAACAATTTTCATGTGTATAGGCCCAAGAAATTGGAAGAAGAGGAAGTGAATTCATAAAAAAAGAATTACAAATGAGTTTGGTGTATGATTACATGCTCCATCTTTTAACTGAATACTCAAAGCTTTTCAAATATAAACCAATTGTCACAAAAAATGCAGTTGAAGTTTGTTCATGTTTGGGAAAAGATATGGTGAAAGAGTATAAAGAATTATCAAAGGTTAAGGTACCATCGAAGGCGAGTCCGTGCATTATGGACCCTCCTTTTGACGATCAACAACTTCAGGCTATACGTGAAAACAAACTAAACTTAACCAGGCAAGTCGAAGCTTGGGAAGCAGCCGGACACGTATAGTAATGTACATGAAGATGTTTATAGAGATTTTCTTGTTTAATTTTGTTTGTATCAATGTTGTTTTTGACACTTAATAGGCAAAAATTTGAGTAATACACAATAAATAGTTCAAATTTTAGTGTTTGTATTGTTTGATACTTGAAGTTCGGTAAATGAGAATAAAATAGTTTACTTCAAGAAAATCGCACGAATTTTACCAATACGAATTAAGGAGTAAAAGGGTTAATTAGTGACGGAGAGACTCGGTTGCTTTGAAGAACCAATGTGAAAATCGGAGGCGGGGTCAATGTTGTTCGAGCCATAATATTATCATTGGACAAACTATCGCCTGGGCGTTAATATCTAGCAAAATGAGCAGTCGGAATAATAACTGGTTGTCCTCCAAAGCAAAAACCATCGTGCCGGGAGATTTGGGTGGACAAAACCGTCGTGTCGCCTGAATTGGGTGGACAGAACACGTCGTCCCTCTTAATTTGTGTTGACAAAACACGTTGTCCCTCCCGAAAAAGACGTCACCGACGTGTTTGAAAATGACATTTATGAAATTCTTGATTTGTGGGAGAGATTTCATGGATCTCTCTTCAAAAAGGGCAACTTAGAAATATTATCCATCCAATATGTATGCGGTAAGAAGGGGAAATATGACTTTAACATAAGCATATACATTCATTTTCTTAGTTTAATTTACCTAACATCCCAAATTTTGAATTTAAGTTTACAATGATTATTTGAAAATAAGGGTTAAAGCTTTCAAAATGTTTAAATAAAACAAAAGTAGAAGTAAAATATATTTTTATATATTTACATAATAGTTGCAGTAGTTTTATAAAGCTTATTATTTTTATATATAAAGTTGTCCAATTAGTGTGGAAATTGGAAGAAACTACACTTCAGTTACTAAATAAATATAAAAGAGAACCAGAAGGACAAATTTGCAAATTATGAAAGTTTTGAATTATGTAAATTATTAGTAGTGTGTTAGCTTGCAAATCATTTATAATTAGTTGACTTCAGCAAGTCAACGGGTCGATAAATGAACACAAGTTGCAATTAAATCTTTTGACAAGGTAAGTAAAACTTACCCTATAATTATATACAAGATTATGATTGGCATTTGGTATGTTTATGTTAATTCATGATAATCAAAGTGTAAGGTTAGTTGAATGTGTATGAGGTGGGTGTTTGTATAATGTAAAATATATGTATAACAAGATGAACATAAGAGATATATATTGGTTCGGTCTAAATTGACCTACATCCACTCTCCACAACTATTTATCTTTCTATTAGGTGCTATGACGTCTCCAAAGAAGTGGAGGGCCACAACCACACAACCACAATGCTTAAAGATACAATAAGAGAGTAATATCAGGAAAATCTAGGGCTTAGCTTGACATATAAAACATCCTCTGACCATTTAATTACTTAAACAACAATTAACTACTTAAACAACTTTTGCTCTAACTAGGCTAGTGAGCCACCAACCTCTACTCTAACTTGTGTCTAGTAGTACTACTACTTCTAATACTAACAATAACAATAATAGTACTATTATTACTGCTACTAATAATAATAATATCTGACACCGAAAATAACATAAATTGTTACAACATATATACAAACATAAATAATGTCTTATTATCCTCTATGTGACACATTACAGTTTTATATTCGCCTACATGATAAAGGTTACATAAAAGATCCTCTAAAATATAAATTGACTTTTACATAATAAATCCTCTAAAATAATTTTAATGAAATATAATCAAGAGAAAGTTTTTTACATTATGGTTTCATAAGATTTATTTGCATTTTCTTTTACGTACCTACATATTAAAATAAATGTATATGTAGGTGACTTGTAATTAATAGATCACGTACACAAGTAACACAATAATCTACATATAACTCATGTTTAATTATACAAATTATTAGTTATTTTTATTTATATCAAAATGTAACTCGTATTACAAACACAACTTATTTTCATCTACACAAATTTTGTTTCTTTTATTTTCACCAACACATAACTCGTATTCACCTACACAGATTGCTAATTCATTTTATTTTCACCTACATATAAATAATATTCACCTACACATAACTCGTATTGCCTACACATAAAAGATAGATTATAGAATATTGAAAAAAAACATGATGTGCTCATACGTTGCGAATATTTTACAAGTTTAGGTTAATACCATTAATTGTATGTGATATCATGAACAAGTTTTGTTTGTGTGAGTTAATTTTGTGATCTGCGTATGTAAATACAAATGGGTAGGCTATAACATGAAGTAATTAAATTTGTATATACAGGTTAATATTGTGATTTGTGTAGGTTATCATGAACTAGTTATGTGCATGTATATTAATATTGTGATATGTGTAAGTGAAAATATGAACCAGCTTTTTGATGTGTAGGTTAATATGATGATTTGTGTAGCTATTTGTTTTTATGATGGTTAATGTAATTTTTTATAGTATGAGTTTGGTTGTTTTGTTTTATGTATTTGTTGAAGATTAAATCAAATTAAAAATAAAAAATAAACGTGTAATCATTTGTAACTTAACATTAATTAGTATTAATTACCAAAGAAAACTCATTAAACTTTTTACAAATATACTTCTACAATTAAATAATCCAAAATTATATAGAAAAAATTTGATTGGTTAGAATCTCTTCTCGCACTTCTCGCCATATAAGAACACTTCTGAAATGAACCAAATCCTCTCTCTCTCTCTCTCTCTCTATATATATATATATATATATTTGAAAAAAAACACGGTTTGTTTTTTAAAAAAACACAAGTTCAATTAGTATCAGTGGTACCAACACAAATTCGTAAATTTAAACACAAATCAGTAAGCCAAAAAAATATATTTTAAAGGCAAGGTATCAAACGTTTAAATGCAGATATAAAACCATGTGGCCGTGATATATTTTTAAAACATGATAAAAGTTTCGGTTATTGTAAAGATGAAGTATAAAAAATATGAAATCAAAGTTTAAAAAAATCGTTTAACCAACAAACAAAACATGTAAACCGATAGTAATAATATATAATATGCTAATTGAGATATTTGACTTTGAATATTAAATTATTAGTTATTATACATAATTTTAATAAAATTTTATCTTAAGATACCGTTTTGTAATTCATAAATTCTCATTAATTCATAATACGTGACACGGGTTTCTAACCTACTTATTTATAAACACAAAAGCACTTTTACCCAAAGTTTTTAATTCAATTACATTCGTTGCAATATACCAAACGTAACTGTGGTAGTAAGAGATAACAAGAGGCTAGCTGTAAATATTTATGTAACCTCGTTAGTTGGTAAACAGCGCGAGTCTGGTATGTAGCTACTCTGGATTAACTCAATAAAAACAAAATACATCTCTCCAAGTTAACCACTATCACAAACGCATTCCCCTGTCTCCCCACGTTGGACATTCACAAATGCATCCTCACGCTCATCGAATTATCACATAAGGCATCTTTGGTCGTCCTTTTCTCCCCCTTCCTCCACTGCAACAACGTCACTCCCATCACAACATCTGGCCTCTCATTGGATATGCCCTATTAGTGTGATGAGATATGTCATCGTTGGTGACATACATGTGACAGTTGATATTGTGGATGAAAGGAATAAAAACTATGGCCAAGCTACATGGACCACTAATGAAGATCGTGAAAGAGGAGGAATTTTTTAACATGGAGGGGGATAAAGAGAGTGTGTCATCTAAAGCAAATGCACCTAGTCATGCGCCTTATTTAAAGCATGTATTTCTTCACCAACCAATCATCCCTCACAAATATTTTTTTTTTCATTGTCACATTATTACCACGTTTTACATTTTTATTTCATAACCAAAGTATTTACTGTAGAAAAATACTACTTTTTTATATCATACCGTATAGTGCAATTAATAAGGTCTATCCATTACAAAATTTGTAACTTTTTACAAGCTTTATGAAAAAAAGTCATTTTCAAAAAGTTTTAATATTTACAAATTATAATGAGTATATGCAAACTTTTTATAAATTATTACAATTGCATACCTTCTTAATAACTTATAATCTACTTAAATAAAATTATAAATTGGAATAATAATAATAATAATAATAATAATAATAATAATAAGTTCTTGGCCACGGACAGTACCATGGACGGCAACCCTACGTATCAACTTCACAAACTTTGTGGCTAAGGTCCACTCATTCGTATGCTACGTTCGGACACTTTTAAAAATTAAAATGCATGATTTAATAAAATAATACTTGTGTTAATTTACCGGCCTATATAGTTTTTGGTTAAAAAGTAGCCAACAATTGGGAATATGGGTCACGTGACCTTTTGGTAGGACGTGTGGACTGTGGTGTGTTGATTACTTAATAATTTGTCAGTGCTTACTATTCGTTCGAGTATCATAAGGTTTGAGTTCGTAAGCATGGGTTGTGTTGGGTCAAACCAGGCAGGTTCGCAAGTCTAGCTGTTTAACCCATATAATTTTTTTATGTGTTTCATGTTAATTAAAATTTTCGTGCAACGGTCGTATTCTGATTAACCCGTGAATACGCATGTCGTGTCCAAGTTCATGTGTCTGACATGATTTTCAGGTTCATGTGTGACGATTTTTAGGTTCGTGTTACGCTGGTAACACATCAGAAGCGTAATTGTTAATTGGTGTTGGATACGATGCCCCATTCTGGTCAGACTATGTTGTCTTAACCGGGCCCGTGATGGCTTCAAAGTTTTGCTTGGGCGTTCCCCTGGGAAACCATACCGCCGACTGTCAGTTGGCAGTTGACAGTCGTTGTGTCACCACAAGAGTATAACTCTCTGGCGTAACACACGGTAAGACGAAAACACGAGTGAACTGAGGGTTCGAACTGACAACATTTGCACAATGCCTAGCTTAAATCATTCATTGCCAATGTCCACCCAAAAGTGATACAAGTGAGATTCAAACCTAGGTCTCCACTGAAGAACCCAGCTTATACCACTAGGCCATAAATGGGGATAGAGAAACATGTAATTGATTGATTTTTTTTAGACAAAACAAATATCAAGTGTGTAAATGGTAGATTTTAGAAAGAAAAAAAATATGTTTTGTATGGATAATGGCATGTCTAACAAGGATAATCAAGTTCTAGATTCGAATAAAATCTAGATTGACAAGGACACAGGTTATGAATAAAATCCTATTAGAAATTGGATTTTACATACGAAGGATGTGTATGTCTTTCACTCTTTCGGTTCATCATTTATGAGAATAAAGTTGACCATGAATTATTATTTTATTTTGAATAAGAATTTCTAGATTTTTTAAAATAAATACAGCAAAGTTTATATTATACAGGATTTGAACCTCAACCTTTGTTGTCTTGGACACCCGACTAGTCTTTCCGTTCAAAGCACCAATGATGAGAAACATGGATTTCTATATACTTTTGTAATCGCGAATTTCTCCGTAACAATGTGGAACATAATGCTTTTATCCCGGAAATTACAATTGAAATTTTGTTTTACAATAGATTGAACTACTATAAAAGTCAATAATCTTGAAGGTCAAACTAGGGTTGTTCAAATAACACGTGAATCGCATATCGTTGATCGGTTAATAATAATATAAATTACCCTCTTGTAGAAACTTAAGCTGATTTTGCTCGTTTACAAGTTCAAGCTGTGTTCGAGCTAAAGATAGGTCTCTCGTATAAACTTGAGTTGATTATGCTTATGTAACACAATTATTGGTTCATATAATTTAACTCCGTTTCTTTTATATTGATATTTTGGTATTGTGCTATTTAAAACTTGTGTAAGTAAGATTGTTGCTAATTTCTTACCCAAGAATATTCTTACAACAAAGAATATTACAATCATAAAATTCGAAAAAAAAAATATTCTAGTCAATTGGTGACGGCTCGGTTCAAATGGCTAGTATACCGTTAGTCAATAGAAAATTTGATCACTCAAAAGGTTAACAACCCCCAAAAACGTTTGTAGTTTCTCCTTTGCTTCTTAAAGTATATAAAATACAGGAATCAAATGTATTGTAGGATTTGGGCAACGAATAGGATGTATTTTTGTCACACCAAAAAGTGAAAAGCCAATATACGACTAAAATCGACTTTTTGAATCATGGACGGAAAAAAAATCCACAAATTATTCTCATGATTCATACACATTTCGTTGCAAGTTCATTAGTGAGTTGAAACAAATATAAACCACAAATTCCACTCGGATACTTTTTCATTACTTTTGCTATTAAATTAAAAGATGCATATGCAATTTTGGGAGTTGTCATTCCTATTTTAGGTATGTGTTAAGAACCCTTAAAAATTTTGGGGTTACAGACGAGTAAAAGGAAATAAAATCCTAATTATTAAAGAAAATGTCGCTTATGTGCGTAATACGATTAGAACCCAAAGCCTTTGTTTCATAGTGTATACGTGAAAAAGAATCGATAAAACTTTCTGTGGTAAAAACTTATGTGACGGTTGGAAACTTTTTGTGACATTTTCTAAAATAGTTAAAGTAAACCTTAACCTGATATTTTTACGCTTAGTGTTAGGATCAAATACCGATAGATTTAACGTGATAAGTGTAGAAATAATTATAATTAATTGTTACTACGCTATGGTTTTTGAACTACGGTAACTATCATTGCTCTATTTCACGATTGTAGATTAAGAACTAGTTATCTGTATATGTTTAATACGTTAATTTCATTTATATCAGATCTAAATTTTTTTGCCTGTATCTTTTAATGTGCGAATAAATACGATGCATTAGTTATTTCACTCATGAGGAAATAATTTGCCTATCGTTGCTTTCTTATCCTTCATCGCTTCTAGTAGACTTAACTCAGCAGCCTCATACCTTTTATATTCATAATAATCATGTGCATTCAATTAACATTATGTTTCTTAATGATTTATTCATTCATTCATTAATGCATAATAATAAATGAGTTTCAAGAAAAGGGTTTATTTATGCTTTACCTTTCTTTTGACCATCTGTCAGTTGGATCTCTGATTACTAACTCCATT
>NW_027500196.1:0-113705 GCF_021521415.1 Bidens hawaiensis
TAGCAGATGATAAGTTTCCACTTCCTCATAAAAAAATCCATGTTCCAGTCATTGATATACGCAAAAGTATTGTCAAAATTTGATCTCAATGCTAGTTTCTGGCAGCTGGGAATCAAACCAGATGATAGGCCGAAGATAGCATTTTGCATTCCAAATTATCACTACCAGTGGGATGTGATGCCTTTCGGGTTGAAGATTGCACCGTCCACCTTTCAGAAAGCAATGGTGAAAATATTTGAGCCTAACTTAACCAATGCGCTAGTATACATTGATGATATATTATTGTTCTCCAAAGATGAAGAGTCCCATATAGAATTACTCAAAAAATTCCACTCAATTGTCCAACAATATGGGATAATGCTGTCTGAAAAGAAAATGGAAATTGGTGTCACCCAGATTTAATGTCAATCATTCTGGAAAAGGAGAGAAAGTTCTCAAAAGGGGGCAGGTTTCACCCAGATTTCCCTTTTCTTCATGTCTTCCATATAAGCAATCCATCTACCTTGACGAAAGAAATGTTGTGTTTTTTCTAGTGCTTGTTCGAAGCATTCACTATAGCTGTCTCTTTCAATACCGCGAAGCTAGCCACGTACTTCCTTGAATTAGGTGAGTTACCTGAAGAACAAAGTATACTCAAAAAATGTTAGAAAGAGTTCCTCCTTACTGAAAAATGGATACAAATTATTGGTTCCTCACCAAAAAAATATCTAATCGCCCGCTTCAAAAAACCTAATCCACATACAAGTCAAGAAAGAGCCTACAGAGTCCCAACCACATTCATCCACTCTTGGTCAAACTTGAATCCAACAAGTTGGTTCTTCAAAGCAAATTTTTACGAGTCTTGGTTGCAAATTCGAAAAGAAATGGCCTTAGCAAACAATGTTGATCCCAACAAGCTACATGCTTCTGTCCTGAAAGGAAAAGTTTTATGCAGAAAATCATCCGTGGGTACGAGACTGGGAAAAGGCAATCAATTACCATTTTGAAGCACAAGTTTTTAAAGGAATTTCAAATAAAAGATATGGAGATTGTTGGATGATAGACTTAAATGAAATCCCAAAAAATTCAAGTGAGAAAGAACTACAAGAAATAGATACCGAAGCAGATACCCCTCAAGTTTCAGTGAGCTTCTGGACCCCTCCCAAGAGTATTTATAGAAACACTCCTGGCACAAAACCTCTTGCCAGGGCCTCAAAATAACAGCACAAAAGATCCAACTGGAAATTAATGATCAAAGTAGTTTTAATCCATGGAAGAAGTCAATAATAATCGTGTGTCTTGAATAATATTTTCTTAATTATGTATTATGTGTGAGTTTTAAGCCTAATCACTCCTAAAGTGGTTAGTTAGGATTAGTTCATGTATAAAGAAAATGATGTCAGGCTTATGTCATAAAGTATGGCCCTTAATCAATAGGTATGGACCTTGTGTCTTTTTATGAGGTTAGGTAGCATTTCCTTGCCTATAAAAGGAAGGTTTCCCCTCACTTGTAAACCATCCCTTGAAAGAAATAAAAACATCTTTCTTATATCTTCTCTAGTTCTCTCTTGAGTTCTTGAGTGTTCTTGAGTTCTCTAGCTTGAGTTCCTAAGTTCTTCCTTAAGTTCTTGGTATCACCCCTACCTCCCCTGCCTCTCTGAACAATGAGATCTTTGCAAGAATGAAGGATTCCAAATCGTCAACCATAGTTAAAGAGGAAGAACATGCCCAAACTGCTAATGCTTCGGTAGCAACAGCTACAGATTCAGAGCCCACTGCTCATGATGATCAAAGTACTCAACCTAGCACATTGAAACGCGCATCTACCACAACAAACAAACAATTAAAGAAAACTTCAAAGCCAAACCCAGAAAGATACCCAAAAAGGTAGTTCAGGAAGATGAGGTGCCTAAATCACCTATGGAAACACCAAGGCCACAAAGAAAACGCGTCTACAGACACTCTAATTATAGAAAACGATTAACAGTTGAAAGTTAATTTACCAAAATTTGAACCGCGGCCTAATCTTTGATATTCGTCAATTTTTATTGGTATTTGGATTTAAATTTCTATTCATTAACCCGTGATGTATTTTATTTATTATTTATCATTAATAAAATAATCCCGACGATTGAAGTTCATCGTTCGTTCGTCTTCTATTATTTCGATCAATTAACAAAACTCCAGGTTTTAATGTTTAAACAATTAGCAAACAATTATGGTACAATTTGAAAAGTTTTCAAGTACATTAATTTTATTTCATTTACAAAACATTTCAAAATTCAAGGTTTATTACGTAAATATACTTTAAAATCTGATTTAAAACAAATAGAAACATGAGGGGTGTAAAGTGTAACATATTCAAAATATTATATTAAAATATATAAAATAACTTTACCCAGCACGTAACCCACCCCCAATCCCCGTTTTCCGGCAAGTCAGCCGCCGACGATGGCTGTGAGTATTCCGGTGACCTTAGTTCAAGCCGCAAATCTCAGTTTTTAACAAATTTGTTCTTATAACGGCTTTAGACTTCCACATAATGCATAAATCATTAATCATATAACATTATAACAACCTTAAATTAGCAAATTAATCCCGTGAACATCGCTAAATGGCTGGAGTGTAATCAAAACACAATTAGTTTGTATCGCCGCTTAATTGATGCAAGTGTGCTAGTAAGAAGTAAAGCCGTTTAATGGGCTGGATTTAGTTTGTTTCGCTTAGTTGTAAACAAAGTTAGATCAATGTAAAATATTGTAAATTAGTTTGTATTGTTCTTTATAAGCAATGTGGTTAATATCAAAGATGTCTTTTACATTCCGTTTTACACTTCCACGATTTGTTAAATGAGATTTGTTAAATGGGATGTGACAATTAAAGCCTTGATTGCAATGGAACCCGCGTTTCCAATGGAAAATGCTGAGATTCAGCATTGTAAGAGGAAAAGGTATATGCATATGTATAAATATAAAATGTAAGGGTGCAAATGTAAGAAAGAAAAGAAAGCACCGAAAAGAATAGAGAATCTTATATATAGGAAAAAAAATCAGAAACTCTAAAACTTAACTTGCTCTGTGGGCTTAACATAAGTAAACCCTTCTAAAAAGCTACTATAAAAAACATAGAAAGCGTTTAATAAGGGTAAAATTTTCAGTCTGCTTAAAGTGTCTTTTTCTTTACTGGCAATTATTTTGGGCCGGAGGGTATGAATTGCCATTGTTTAACCCGTTTGATTAAATGTTTTGACTCGGGTACTAAATGCTTTTTATGTTTTTCTATAGCATTAAATAATCGATCAAACCGGTAAAATGCTACATATCAAACCCATATGGTTAAACGGGGCATCTTTTGGTTGACTTGTTTAACCCATTTAATAAAACATGCTGACTCGTCAACCCGTTTACGGTCCTTTTAATTATGTAGGCTGTTCTGTCAACCTGATTACAGCCGTTAAATTTATTTTTTACGACCCTTTAACCAGTTTAGCATATTTACAACTTGATTACAACCCGCTAACACATCAGCCCGTTTAACTCGTTTATATAAATGGCTAAGCAGTTAATGTGGAAAAATATGGGATGTCTGTCAAGGACTGATATCTGAGATATCGGTTATCGCAGTGAGATATCGTTGGGATATCGGTAATTTTAATATCATGTAAAATTAATATATATAGCAATTTAACACTAATAATTCAGTATAGTCTTCTACCATTAACAAATTAACCTTTTGCAACTTGCAACGCACTAACAATTGTAGCAAGTAAGAATTGATTAAGACTTAAAACACTAACATTGAACACTAAAAGTTGATAACCAAGACTTTACTCTGATATCGAGAATATCGGTGATATATCGCTCAAATATTAGTCCAAAATCGGTCAATATCGCTGATATTATTGGTACCGATATTTTGACTGATATTTCACCAAGGGACCGATAAGCGATATATCAATGATATATCGGTGATATCGACTGCATAGATGAATGGTTCAACGGATCATGTTCAGCTTGCATGCTTTTAAGTATACGGGTCGTGTTTGAGTTCAACGGTTCAACCCAAATTAGTTCTATGAACAACGCTATTTTTGTAATTTTACATTTACAGGAAAAATGCAAAAACCACTGAGCGAACTCCTCAAGGAACACGACTTGCCGGTGGGTATATTCCCTCGCGATGCCACAAACTACGAGTTTGATGAACAAACCAAAAAGTTAACCGTCTTCATACCCACAATCTGTGAAGTCGGTTACAGAGACTCATCAGTTTTAAGGTTCGCAACCAGTGTAACCGGTTACCTTGAACAAGGAAAGCTAACCGATATTGAAGGACTAAAAACAAAAGTCATGATTTGGGTTAAAGTAACTTGCATCACTTCTGAAGGGTCCAAGTTGCATTTCACTGCTGGTTTGAAGAAGTCGAGGAGTAGACAGGCGTATGACGTTTGCAGGGATGGTATTACGGTGGATAAGTTCTGAGTCGGGTTTGGTTATGGTATGTTTCTGAGACTTGTTTATGTTACTTTTGTTATGTTGAAACTATGAACTCTAATGGAAGTGTTATATGTTTGGTAATGTATGTTGTTCGTGGATGAAATAATGAAAGTTGTATAGGTTTTGGAATGTCTAGATGATTTTATGTTATTTTGATAGTTGGCTTTTTGATTATTTATTATTTTTTTATTCCCTTGTTTTTGGCCTGCAATTTCAGAAATTTTCAATACAGTTAATATTGCTAATTTCACCTATACAGTTTTCTTACGTTAGTCTTTCCAAATTGATTTGTCTTATCCTTCTGGCCTTCTTTAAACATCATCATTGTCGTCGTACTCAGTATATCCCACCAATAGCAAAGCTATAGTAGGGTCTGAAGAGGGTAAGATGTAGACAGTCTTACCTTTACCCCGTAGGAATGGAGAGGCTGCTTCCGGTGAGACCCCTAGCTCAATAGTAGTTTTGCATCAAGTCTTCGGCATAATGCACATAACACTCAATTATCGGGACACCGACCGATTGGTTCATGCACCCTTATCTTTCGGCTATCAACGTCATCACATGATGCCTGATTAACATTTCGTCACTTTTAACGTTAGTTTCACGAGATTCGTAAAATAATGTCAAAATTATTGAATTTCACTTTTGCCTACCCGAGGGTTCACACATATATACATTATATGCGTGCACCGCAAGCAGGGTGCTTTCTTTAAATAACAACGAAATTATCAAACACTCTTAAGTGAAGGGCTTTTCTGGGTATTAAAAAGCGAGAGGCAAAAGGCAAACTTTTCATACTTGGGGCGCAATGTTCTTAGATAACTATTAGGATTTACCATAATTTTGCTATAAATAAGTGCTACTTATATGATTTAGTATATAAATAATTACATAAATATAAAACGCTTCTTGTAAAAATCCAAATGCATAAAAACTCCCGGTGTACAAGAGGTGCACGTCTTATAGTAAAATTTATATAGTAAAAAGTGAAGATTGGTCTTAAATTGCGCCTTGTGTCAAGGCGCGGTTTTTAAAATCAAGGAGGCATTCGTATCTTTGTGTTCACATCATCACCAACTACTGGCTATTACCGGCAAAGAAATGAGCTGTTCATGTATAATGAAAATGAAGGTAGTAAACATATAAACACGCGAAGAGGTGATAGTCAATAACATAATTTCAAACAAAGCTCCACTCTAGGTTAAAATCCATTGATAACTCGTATAACCAAGAAACTAGTTAAGCCACAACCAAGAAATTAGGTTCATAAACTCACTTAGATCTCGAAAAGAAAATAAAGACTTAAGCTTCAAACAGAAATTTCTCTTTTAATTTCCTAGAATTTTGGTTGGTTCTTTCTTTGAGGTCGATACCCCACAGAATCAAATTATCTCGAGATTTATAGATACAGTTCGATATAAATGGTTCGTGATCAAATTAAACACCAATAACAAAAGTTAGGTGTATATACTTTTCGATTTCGATTTAAATTTAGGCAAATTGAAATAAATAATCCAAACTTTTGTATATTGACTGATAATAATCCCAACTTTAAAAAGTCACCACATGTGGTCTCTCAACTTTCAACTATTTTTGTCTCAACGGATTTCTGTTAAAAAACATTTAAAGTCGTTATGTTTTTTCCCGAGTTTCAACCCAATGTTTTAGGGCTTTTGATCGAAAGAACGATACGAGTCAACCGATGTTAAACGTGTCTTGAAACGTTATCCAAGCGACGAAACAATGTTTCAATTCGGGTATTTGAATTTCCATTTAACAAAAATCAAGTCATTTGAATCACCGTTTCGAGATAAGTTTTACATCAGTCGAATCGTATCGTTCTTCCGATCAAAAGCCCTAAAATATCGGTTTGAAACTCGGGAAAAAACATAACGGCGTTAAACGTTTTTTTAATAGAGGTTCATTGAGACAAAAATAACTAAAAGTTAAAACCGATGATAGTAATTTTTAAAGTTGAAATTATTATCAGACAATACACAAAAATTATAATTATTTATTTCCAATCTACCTTAAATTTGTAGTCTCAAGTTTAGGACCGTTTGAACAAAATCTTATCATCTATGGGTAATTATTAGATATATAATATAACTCAATAAAAAATATTAGTTATGCAAATCTGTTTTATGTGCATGAAAGTTAGCAATGACAATAAAAACGACTATTGTTAATCCCAGCTTCATCGATTATTTTCATGTTCCATATCTGATTCAAACCCGCGAATTAAGTTTTGGCAAAGTACCTATTTGGTATGACATCCCCGCATGTATACTAGTGTACCTGGTGGTTTATTAAAAAATAATCAATGGGATTTTCATGTATGTTTATTTTTTTAGCAATCTATATTTTATACTTTTCACAACTATAAAAAATAAAATATATAAGAGCATTATCATCCCACCCCTTATTTCCAAACCAAAACTTACACTAAAACTTACTTTATTTTCTCTCTCTATTTCAATTAAATAATAATTTTTATACCTTTTATCATTATCTTTTCTCTTTTCTTCACTCACAACCATTTTCAAAATATATTAAAAAATTATATGGGATGAACATTAACTTTTCAAATATACAGAAAAATCACTACTTTTTCTAAAAATATAAAAACTCTTCACTCACAACACCCTTAATCACTCTTTAAATTATAAAAACACCCCTCACATGATACATGGAAGAGTGCTCTAAGTCTATACTTTATAAAATACAAATTATTATATAATATAATTACAAACTTTGGTGCCGCTAAGTGCCGGTAGCGCCACTTGGCGACACCGTATTAGTAGTTGAATTTTGTTTTTTGTTTTTCGTTTTTTTTCTTATTTTAGTTCTGGTATTGTTACAAATATAATAGAAACCGAACAAATTCGCGTAGACTCGATGCATTTTGTGCTAATTTCGGTATCGTAACCAATGTGATCGAAATCGGCCGAATTTGCGTAGACTCACCGCCTCAACTTCCGGAACCGACAACACTCGGATCATCCCAGCACCCGAGTCTTTCCAGCTGACACCACTCAATTGATCCACCTCAAATTTTATATGTTTTTATTTGGTTTTAAGTTCCAGTATCATAACGCATCTAACAGAAACCGACTGAATTTGCGTCGACTTACTGGCTCAACAGTCGGGACCGACAACGTTTGGGTATATCATTGCCTGGGTTTTACTCCACCGGGTATAACAACTAGTATTTGTACCGTGCTTTGCAGCGGAAGCACGGACATAGGTTGTAAGATACTTCTAGTTTTGTGAATTAGTGTTCAAGCATACATGGCATTACATGATCCTGCCAGTTTAGTTACAAAAAATAATGATCCTTGTTTGGTTACAAAAGATACACATATAGTGCTGCCGATTGATCTAAACCTAGTGTCATGAT
The DNA here is from genome assembly GCF_021521415.1 of Bidens hawaiensis. Taxonomy (NCBI): domain Eukaryota; kingdom Viridiplantae; phylum Streptophyta; class Magnoliopsida; order Asterales; family Asteraceae; genus Bidens; species Bidens hawaiensis. Next base: position 7,876 of record NW_027500196.1, read on the forward strand.
GGGCTGCTATTTTAGTTGATATTCCTTCCATATCATAAAGTATACGAAGTACAACAAAAAAAAAATGAGAAATGTGAGAAGGAATCTAATCCATTAATTTTATATTTGAATGGTGAAAATTAATATAAGAAAATAAATTGATGAGAATGGAATAAAGGTAATAACCTGCTTTTATTGACTTTCTATTTCCATATGCAAGGCACGTGTCAATTTTCCCATCATTTTAAAAAGTCCATAACTTTTTTATGAAACATTATTTTTTTTTAAATTCACCATAATAACAAGCGTTTTTTTTATCTCTAATATGAGTATCATATTGTTATATAAAAACAAAAAAAATTAGTGGGTTTTTTATATTGTGTTATTGGTTGTTCAATATGATTTTTAATTGGGTTTTTCTATGCATTGTGTTATAGATTTTGGTCATTGTGTTATCAATTGATACTCATATTAAAGATAACAATTAAAACAAAGATTACGTCATTGCGTCTTTTTATTTGTCATTGTGTCTTTGTGCTCATCATTTGTCTTTCTACTTATCATTGTGTTTTAGTCATTGTGTATTACGTTCATGTCATTGTGTAATATGTAGTTTCCATTGTGTTTTACGTTTCAGGTCAATGTGTTATATGTATTCACCATTGTGTTTTACGTTTCAGATCATTGTGTTATATGTATTCATCATTGTGTATTACGTTTCATGTAATTGTGTAATATGTATTCATCATTGTGTTTTATGTATTAGATAATTTGATGTTATTTTGTCATTATATTTACGTATTATTATTACACAACCGTATTATTAGCATTTAAAAAACACACAACGATGATTTGAAAGACAAAATGACGAAAAAAATACAATAACAAACAGAAAGACACAATGACGAAAAGACACAATGACAAACACAAAGACAGAATGACGTAATTTTTTTAAATTTTTATATAATAAAGTCATACTCATATTAAATATAAAAAAACGCTTGTTATTATGATGATTTTTGTTTTAAAAACTAACTAGTATTTCGACCCCCCGCAACGCGGGGGGGGGGGGGGGGTTGTGAAACCATAGCTGAATACAAAAACGATGATATTTCATTGAACACATGGTGTACATCAAGAAAAAGATATCTAAAACTTTTATTCCAAGACCATATAAAGATGAGGTGTTACAAATTTGATGTATACTCGAGCTCCGATCACCAAAAACTCAAATTTCAATCTATAAATAGATGCACAAAAATTTCCTAACTGCCCCTGGTCAAACAACCAATGACATGCAGTGTTAAAACAACTTACGCGATTGATTAAAGAGAATACTATATTTATTAATTGACCTTCAAAATGAACGAAATGCCCGTGACCAATTTACAGAACCTACAGTTTTGATGGGTTAAAGCATAGTCAAAAAGAAAATAAATATATATAACCCATTTGGTATTTAATCTTATCTACATCCTTTTAATTATTATCCATTGAGTATCAAGTTTGAATAAAATTTTTTGTTCATTTAGTTAAATGAACAAACATAAACGCTATGTTTAGTTTGTTCATTTACGTTTATGAAAGTTTGTTTATGTTTGTTCATTTGTGTTCGTTTATTTATGTTCATTTAACCCATTTACCCATGCAAATTTTTAAAACAAATAAATATGTTAAGTAAGAACCCATCATGTTAATCATGTACTTAATGTTTTATATTTTTTCATTTGTGTTCGTTTACATCACCGTTTGTTTAGATTTTTCACAAACCGTAAACGAACACGAAGATGTTCACTTTTTAAACAAACACACGTGAACGCAAATGCTTGTTTAATTAATTGTTCATTTTCTTACAAATCTTGAGCATCTTTTCCCCAAATTAAAATCTTAAATCAACTTTTGAGGTTTCAATCCTGTTAAATTGGATGACTGAAAAGCAATTAAGAAAAACTAAAAGCTCTAGATTACCTCTAGGTCGATCATAAGCTGTGAAAGCTATATCAGCAAACAAAGTTTGTAATTGTTGGGAAAAACGACCACCTAGCCACGAACGGTAAACAAAAAAAGTTGCGGAATTAATCTTCGTCTGGCTAAACCTTTTTCCCGACCCGAATGAACCAATGAGGACGCAAACAAATAGGGTAATTAAAAGTAACAAGGACACAAAAATTTTAGCGTGGAAAACCTCTCAAGGCGAGAGTAAAAACCACGGGACTACTAGAGCCGCTTCAAATCCACTATCACCAATAATAGCAATACAAAGTCTTATCTAGGTAAAACTAGAGGCATACACAAATCATCATATACTTGGTACAAACCAACTTCAAGTATATGGAACCAAATACAAAAGAGTAAACGAGTAAGAGGTATCACCAACGAGAGAATAAATCGATCTCTGGAACGTCTCTTGTCTTCACCAAAACGCCAAAAGGAAAGAAAAAAAGAACACCAAACTTCTTTGTCTTCTTCCTCTGTTGTTAGAGAAAGGAATACCCCAACAGATTCTCTATTATTTCTTTCTTTCTTGTGTTTTGGCAGAACTAATGGAACAATAGTTTGTTCTTCATATATATATCTTTTCTTTGTGATGTCGGTTCCCAATTAAAACCTTAACAAAGAAGAAGTCTTGAGCCCAAAGAAAAATCAGAATCTTAGAGCCCATGATAAATCACCACCATTGACCCAAACCACAAAACCAATTTTTGGTCTTGTTTATATGCCGTGAGATAATAGTAAACGAAAAATACATATTTCTTTTTTTTTCTTTTTTATTATTAAATAATAATAATAACAATAATAATAATATAACCCACGTAGGATAATATTTGTTGGGCTTTCTCATGGGCAAAAAAATACCCCAACAAACCCCCCCCCCCTTTTTTGTCTATGAGAAAGAACTTACAACCCCGGCGAGCGAGCAAAATATCTTCGGTTTCTCCCTTGCCACAGCTTTGGTCAACATATCGGAACAATTATCATCGGTGTGAACTTTATCAAGTTCAAACAACTTGTCTTCAATACCATCTCTAATCCAATGATACCTCACCTCAATATGTTTTGTTCTTCTATGATACATAGAATTCTTAGCAAGGTGAATAAACACTTTGATTATCACAAAGGACCACGTAGCGCTGTTGCATAAAGCCAAGCTCTTGCATAAATCTTTTCAACCACAATAATTCTTTGCATGCTTCTATTGCTGCCATATACTCTGCCTCAGTAGTAGACAAAGCAACACACTTTTGCAGTCTTGACTGCCATGACATGGCTCCCCCTGTAAATAACATAAAATATCCAGACGTGGATTTCATGTTATCCTTATTTCCTGTCATATCAGAATTCGTGTAGCCAACAAGCATCGGCTCCCCATTTCCAAATGTTATACCCAATTTGGAAGTACCATGTAGATATCTAAGGATCCACTTAACTGCTTCCCAATGCTTCTTACCCAGATTTAACAAGAACCGACTAACAACACCTACTGCATGGGCAATATCAGGCCGTGTACATACCATTGCATACATCAAGCTTCCAACCGCTGATGCATATGGAACACCATCCATATCTTCAATCTCTTTTTCAGAAGTAGGGCAATCTTTTTCAGTTAATTTAAAATTGGGAGTAAGAGGTGTACTAACCACATTAACTTTAGACATCTTGAATCTTCTAAGAACCTTTTCAATGTATTGCTCTTGTGACATGTGCAACTTCTTTGAAACTCTATCTCTAGTAATTCGAATGCCAAGAATATTCTTAGCTGACCCCAAGTCTTTCATAGAAAACGGCTTGCTTAACTCTTTCATCAACTGAACAATTCTTTCTACATTCTTGCCAACAATCAACATATCATCAACATAAAGCAATAATATAATGAAATCATCATCACCAAACCTCTTAAAGAAAACACAGTGATCAGACGCAGTCTTTCGGTAGCTTTGCTTCCCCATAACTGACTCAAATTTCTTGTACCATTGTCGCGGTGCTTACTTCAACCCATAAAAGACTTTTCTGAAGTTTACAAACATAATCTTCTTTACCCTTAACCTGTAAACCTTCAGGTTGCTCCATATAGATTTCTTTATCCAAATCACCATGAAGGAATGCTGTCTTGACATCCATTTGTTCAATCTCAAGATCAAGACTAGCAGCTAAACCAAGAATCACCCTAATGGAACTCATCTTCACAACTGGAGAAAAAATCTCATCAAAATCAATACCTTTTCTTTGACTAAACCCTTTGATCACCAATCTTTCCTTGTACCTAGGTCGTGAGCTATGTTCTTAGGTCTTCAATTTGTAGACCCATTTGTTCTTCAAAGCTCTTTTGCCTTTAGGCAACTTCACCAACTCAAAGGTATTGTTCTCATACAAGGAATCCATCTCATCTTGCATGGCTTCAAACCACTATCTTTTATGCTTATCTTCCATGGCCTCTTTATAATACCCGGGCTCTCCCCCGTCAGTGAGTAAGACGTACTCACCGGTAGAATAGTGAGTAGAAGGTTGACGGTCTCTCGAAGACCGCCAGAGTGGGACAAATGCAGGCATATCTACTGGTAACTCGGGATGAATATCCTCATCCAACTCTGCCTGCTCTTGATTATCAACATTATCGGTACCATCTTGTTCGTCATTCTGAATATCATCTTCGTGATGTGACTCAGTATGCTGAGTAGGAACAGGATCCAAATCAATAAAATCATCAGTGTACTGAGGAACTTTTCTCAATATCTTTCAAACTCTGATCTTCCACAAACACAACATCACAACTCCTTACAAGCTTCTTTGAAACCGGATCATATAGCCTGTATCCAAACTCATCTTGCCCATAACCAAGGAATATGCATTGTCTGGACTTCACATCAAACTTTGATCATTCATCTTTGGGAATATGCATAAATGCTTTACATCCAAAGACCCGCAAATGACGATATGAAACATCTTTGTCACTCCAAACCCTGTCTGGAACAAAGGAATACAAGGAGTAAGATTAATAACATGTACTGCTATATTTAAAGCTTCAAAACAAAACGAATTTGGCAACCCTGCATGTGAGAGCAAACACTTAAACCTTTCAACCAACGTTCTGTTCATCCGTTCTGCTAAACCATTCTACTGTGGTGTCTTTGGAGGTGGTCTTTGGTGTCGAATACCTTTCTCTCTACAATAAGCATTAAAAAGACCATTATATTCACCTCCATTGTCTGTTCGAATACACTTGAGCTTCTTCCCAGTTTGTCTTTCAACTAAGGCATGAAACTGCTTAAACACATCAAATACCTGATCTTTAGACTTTAAAGTATAAACCCATACCTTCCTCGAATGATCATCAATAAATGTGACAAAATATATGCAGCCCCCAAGTGTTCTAGTCTTCATAGGACCACATACATCTGAATGCACCAAGTCGAGTATACTTTCTTTTCTGTGAGGTGGATGACTATGAAAAGAAACTCTCTTTTGCTTACCATTCATACAATGAGAACACTTCTTTAAATGAACATCTTTCATACCGGACAAGGCATCTTTCTTCAATAAAATAGACATCCTTTTTTCACTCATATGAGCAAGTCTCTTATGCCACATATCGGTTACATCAGAACTCGTTAACGAATGAACTGAGTTCCTGGAAATCTTTGGATGTGCCATGTATAACTTTGAAGTTCTTTCACCTCTTGCCACAATCAACGAACCACGAGTGAGTTTCCAAATTCCACCACCAAAGGTACTGTGGAAACCATCATCATCTAATGTACCTGCGGAGATCAAATTAAGGCTAATATCCGGAACATGTTTTACATTGTGTAAAACCAACTCCATCCCAGTATCAAACTTGAAGCAAACATCCCCAACACCAAGGATCTTTGATAGCCCATTATTACCCATATTGACATTCCTAAAATCACCTGGAGTATAAGATGAATAAAAATCCCTTTGTGATGTCATATGACAAGTAGCACCACTGTCAACAACCCAACTCGAATCATCACGTGTAATGTTCACCCTATCATAATCACAACAAATATGAAACTCTTTGGTAGCAGTGTTAGTTTCAGAAGTACCTTCACACCGTCGTCTTTCTTGTGGTTATTCTTTTTATTGTTGTAATTAGCCTTTGTGTTCTCCTTTTTCAATTGTCTGCAATATTTTATCGTGTGCCCTTTTCTACCACAATGATAGCACTCAAATTCTTCAAACTTTCCTTTGGACTTACTGCGGTGCTTTGCTCTATTACTTGGAGCTCTACTATGGCTTCTCCCCCTACTCTCGGTAACTAAGGCATCTGAATGTGAAGAGGAACCTTGTGACTTTCTTCTCATCTCTTCATTTATAATACTACCTTTAGCCAATTCCATAGTAATAATACCGTTTGCTGCGGAGTTGGACAACAATGTCCTAAAAGTCTCCCAAGAATCCGGTAACGTACCAAGAAGCCATAAACCTTGTATCTCGTCTTCAAACTTAATACCCATACCTGCAAGCTGATTAATAACACCTTGAAAAGCATTCAAATGACCAGTAACAGGCGTACCATCACGGTACTTCAAGTTTATCAACGGTTTTATCAAGAACAACTTATTGTTCCCGGTCTTCCAAGCATACAACTCTTCAAGCTTGATCCATAAAGTACGAGCATGAATCTCCCCACTAATATGGTTCAAAACATTATTATCAACCCACTGCCGAATATACCCACAAACCTTTCTATGCAAAATATTCCCGAATATACCCACAAACCTTTCTATGCAAAATATTCCACTCTTCAACAGTTTTATCTTCAGGTTTATCGGTAGTGAACACAGGCAAATAATAATCCTTCACATAAAGAAGGTCTTCCATATTGCCTTTCCAAACATGATAATTAGAACCATTCAAATTCACCATCCTACTTGTATTAGCTTCCATCGTTCAAACAAGTCTTAACCCAAGAACAAGAGCCGAAGCTCTGATACCACTCTGTTGGGAAAAACGACCACCTAGCCACGAACGGTAAACAAAAAAAGTTGCGGAATTAATCTTCGTCTGGCTAAACCTTTTTCCCGACCCGAATGAACCAATGAGGACGCAAACAAATAGGGTAATTAAAAGTAACAAGGACACAAAAATTTTAGCGTGGAAAACCTCTCAAGGCGAGAGTAAAAACCACGGGACTACTAGAGCCGCTTCAAATCCACTATCACCAATAATAGCAATACAAAGTCTTATCTAGGTAAAACTAGAGGCATACACAAATCATCATATACTTGGTACAAACCAACTTCAAGTATATGGAACCAAATACAAAAGAGTAAACGAGTAAGAGGTATCACCAACGAGAGAATAAATCGATCTCTGGAACGTCTCTTGTCTTCACCAAAACGCCAAAAGGAAAGAAAAAAAAAGAACACCAAACTTCTTTGTCTTCTTCCTCTGTTGTCAGTGAAAGGAATACCCCAACAGATTCTCTATTATTTCTTTCTTTTTTGTGTTTCGGCAGAACTAATGGAACAATGGTTTATTCTTCATATATATCTTTTCTTTTTGATGTCGGTTCCCAATTAAAACCTTAACGAAGAAGAAGTCTTGAGCCCAAAGAAAAATCAGAATCTTGGAGCCCCGATAAATCACCATCATTGGCCCAAACCACAAGACCAATTTTTGATCTTGTTTATATGCCGTGAGATAATAGTAAACGAAAAATACATATTTCTTTTTTTTATTATTATTAAATAATAATAATAATATAACCCATGTAGGATAATATTTGTTAGGCTTTCTCATGGGCAAAAAAATACCCCAACAGTAATAAGCTGAATGTTTGATTCGGTGAACCTATCGGCTGAAGCAAATTTACAAATTATATATATACCAATCAATCAAGGCTTAGTTATGCAATAGAATCATCCTTAACAATTTAAAACAAACTGGAAATTAACGCGAATAAAAGAAATGCACAAACCTTTAGAAGCTTTTTATCAATATCTTGCGTGAGCGCAGGGAAATAGTTTCTAATAGCTTGCAAATCCTGGAGGCTGAATTTTAGCACCTATGCACAAGTAACAATATGATATAGTTACGGTTATATCACCGTTAGACACACATTAGAAAATAAAAATATCAAGAAAAATTGATTGATCATTCATAACATGCTAATTATTACGGTCAACGAATGATATTACAACGAATCATTTGCTTAATTTAACTAAATCTGAGTAACTTTACAGGGATTTGTTCATTGATGAAAACTATAGCAAATGACAAACATCAATATGCGGAAAAGCATGTATTAGCACATAGAAAGAATTCAAAAGATCGACATAACCAATCGTTTACCAGACACAGCCATGTCTACTCCTACTAATGCTTCATTGAGGACTTTTATCGAACACTTTGTGAGCAGCAAATAAAATTTACCAGACACAACCATGTCTACTCCTACTAATGCTTCATTGAGGACTTTTATCGAACACTTTGTGAGCAGCAAATAAAATAAAAACATAAACATATTAGTTTACTCTAGAGTAAACTACAGTTTTCATCTCTGTGGTTTGTCTAAATTTTCGGTTTTAGTCCAATAGTTTCAAATTTATGTTTTTCATCCATGTGGTTTCATTTCACTTGCAATTAAACCTGATCACACTAACCCCGTTAAGTCTGGCCGTTCACGTGAGGGGAAGTTTTGATCTTTTTCTCCCCAAATAAACCCCAATTCTAATTCGCAAGCCCCCTCACATGAGAGGCTGGGGTGTATTTGGGAAAAAAAGGACAAAAATACCCCTCACGTGAGGGGCACGTAGATGGGTTTAATGGTCAAAGTTAACAGGGTTAGTGGGATCGGGTTTAATTGCAAGTGAAATAAAACCACAGGGACGAAAATTGTAAATTTGAAACTATTGGACTAAAACTGCAGATTTGGACAGACCACAGGGACGAAAACTGCAGTTTACTTCTATTTATAAAACTAAGTAAAATGTAAGACTCATGAAAAAAAATTCAACGCACCTAACAAAATATTATTCGACCTTTTACCAATGACCAGTAAAAGTTGGACTCTGATTCACCATCTTGAATGTCAACCAAACCTGCGAAGTTCAATAAAACAACAAATTAAAATCAAAATGAAAAAAATAATCAATCTGTAATGTTGAATAATTTCTTTGATCCATGTGTGTATGTTGGATACTAAGTGGTCGGAACCAAGAAAGCTACTCCAGGATTTGCTAAGCAGGCATATTGTTTCCAACTATATTTTTAAATTATAACACTTCCCTTTTCTGCCTAGCTGTAGCATTAACACAAAATCCTTTAAAATATCTCCAAATCAACCTTCTAACTTGCGATCAGTAGCTTTTAAAGCAAAATGGCAGTCCTTGATTTAAGAAGTTGCATGCGGACTCTATATCCTTAAAATTATAAGATTATAAAGTGAATTAAAATAATGAAAAATTGATGTGTTATTTAGAACCTGACGTGAGGTTATTGCCTTAGCAATGCAACTGTTAAATCAGGCCATAATTTCTGTCTTTGCTGATCTCCATTATAGTATAATTTCAAAACGGGTTCTCTAGCTTTTCTCTTTGATTAAAACTAACGCCTGGATATAAGTGTTGTGTAAAGTACTATTGTAATTCAGTAAATCCCTGCATGTAAGTCGGATTGAGGTTGTTATACGGATTGATACATTACTGTCTTACTTTTGACATAGATAACCAAAAGTCGCCGATTGTCGCCATCACCTTCGCCTAGGGTTCCAAAATGGAACCTGACAACATCCGCAGCAGCGCCGTAGCTTGGGATTTACAAAACGGAACCCGGTGGCCATACTTACGAAACCCCGACAACGGAAATCGAAGACATACAAACCAAATTGGAGTTTCCGCCACCGGTGGGTGGTTATCTCTCAAACAACAGAGAGAATTGATAAGGATGAAGTGAAGAGGTGTGAAAGTGGAGACTGACAATAGGGAGGGAATCGAAAGAGGTGGCGTTGTGTGAAACTACGTGTTAACATATACATACAACTAGGTTATAAACCCGTGTACTACACGCGTGGAAAATATTTAAATGCAATTACAAAAAAATGTTTATAAATTGAATGATTTGCGATTGTAACTGGGTATCAGCGAAACATTTTGCATAATAATCACATAATCACTTGAAAATAATGTTGAGTATCTATAATAAAGGAGAAAAAGAAAGTCATGTTTTTTACTAATTGTGCTAAAGCAATATATATGTTAATAGCACATTTCTTTACCAATTGTCAACATATCAAGAACAAAATGATAAATGCAACCAATTTGATAACTTTTGTTGTGGTTTTTGAAGACAAATTTTACCTTATTAACTTAATAATAATAGTATATGTAATCATTTTTTATGCATTAGTACTTAAAAAGCAACTAAAAATTGACTAAAAACTTAAAAAACAACTAAAAATTGACTAAAAACTGTTGATGGGTTGACCAGCATTACCCAACCCACCCAAATTTGAACCTCTATTGACAAGATAAAAAAAATATGATAGACCAAAGAAAAACCATGGTTTGTTATAAGAAATCCATGAGTTTAAAGGTTGATTTCAGGTTCTTTTAGTTGTCATTTGGGACGATGTTTCAGTTAAATCATATCAGAATACATGTCAAGTTTGCTTTTGATATGGGCCAATATTTGGTTATTTAGCTGTGGAGGGTATTCTGGCTATAATGCATATTTAAGATAAGCCTGGAGGGTATTCTGGGCATTACTTAATGGCAGGTGAATTACAATATAACCATTTGGTCTTATAACAAACTCATAGACTAACTGATGTTTTTCCTAACAAAGAACCATATGACCATTTGATATTAAACAACTAATACAAACCCTAGTACAAAAACATGTGCATATGACCGTTTGATATTAATAAAACTTAACCATTACAAGCAGTGGCAAAAAAAGTAATATGCAAAAATAATCTTTCATACATCAAGATTCAAGATGTTGAAACCATAATGATATACAATTTGAATTGTCATAAAAAAGTCCATAATCTTGTTTAGTCATGTTTTGGGCGGGTTCATGTGGGGCTTGTTAATCAAATTGAGGTCGGTTTATTTCCGGTCTGTTAAGGTTATCGATTACAGTTCAAAATGTTACCAAATAGACTAAAAAAAGGAAAAAAGAAACTGTATATGAAAATTGACTCGGTGTTGTTTTTTTAACCTTTTGAATGTTAATCCAATGCCATTTTCCTTTTTTATTATAGGAAAATAGGAATGCCATCTCAACTGAAATAACAACAATTCCCGTAAGAGCAAGATGTAAGTCCACCTGTTGACAAAACAAAAAAAAATAGCGTCAACAGGCAAGTGTAAACAATAGCAGATGTGAAAAAAACAATATGTTACTCCAACAATTAACATAGGGCTAAAAACCAATTACCAAATGTAACACCATCTAAAACAAATAGTTATAAAGACAGTTGCATACATCTTATTCAAGTCATGCTAGAACGTATATAGTATACGAATCAAACTCAATCCCGATAAACCAATGTCAAACATTGAAGAATCCATAACATGTAAAAGTATAAACAAAAATCAGAGTATTTCCAACGCAAAAAAAAAAAAGGAAACTATAATAGTAATATCATCACATCAAATATAAATTCAAACACAATTCCAAACACAAATTCAAATTCATAACATATTAACATGTGTTATTATAATTAAAGGGAAACTAATATTGTGAATTGCAAGCTGCATATCGTTTGTATGCCCGAGAATAAAGCCATAGAAGTCAAAGCGTTTAAAAGTTAATGTCTATCTTAAATATATATGCAAAAACTTGTAAAGATTAAACCGACATTTTAGTAATTTATTGTTTTTAAAAGAATATTTTAATTATCCTATAAAACTTATAATTACGTGTTTCCAAATTTATAAATATAATAATTGATTCAGAAACATCATATTGGAAAAATCTAATCTTAGGAATATCTTGAATGTACCTGTTGAAATTGTTTGAAGAAGAAAGCCATAGAGAATAAACAACAGATTAGTGAACACGTAAACTGAAGCAAAGGTTTGCAAAATCAGTTGCATACCTTGTATATTCGACGATTAACGATGATGAATTTGGGCAGCAAGTCTGATTTAGTCTAGATCGAATAGCGGAATCTGTGATTCAACATTAGGGTTTGTTGAAATTGGGTAAATGTTAGAATAGAATCCAAAAATCGTTTAACATACCTCATGAAATCGTCCAATTAATGATGAACGATATTGATTTGTTAAAGAAGCTTTTAGACCGGTTGAGACTCGTTCAATTCAAATGGAGAAAGGAAGGAGAACAGGGATTGAGCTTGAGAGAAAGAAACGATGTTACGTACGGTTTTGTGATACAGAGAGAATGAGAATGGATATTGAATCGTATTCGTATTAGGGTTTCATCAACAAATCGGGTATGAGTTATAAAAAACGAAAATGGTCATGTTTGTTTTGTTTTAATATAATTTAGAATTATTAAAATACTAAAAAATTATAAGATTGCAAGTTATTTTTAGAAAATTCTCAATTGAGTCAATAGCAATTTTAATATGATAAGTAGACTTTAGAATTTCTTTTAAAATTATTTTGTTAGTCACAAATTCTAAGAGACTTTGTTATTTATAGAAAATGAGAAAATCATCCAATAGGAATGAAGAATATTATTTTGCTTTAATATAAGATATAGATGAAGAAGAGGAACCACAAATGATGCAGAATGTACAAACTTCACACGCATTAAGTTAAATGAATAGTGGATATAAGACACAGACAGAACTTTCTAATTTAACATATATAATAATATCATATGGAAAAGTTATATACGTTTTAAAATGATGGGGGAATTGACATTTGACTTGCATGTGAAGAGAGAAAATATGTGCTATTACCTTTATACCTTTTTACCTTTGGTCCCCACTTGACACATGTCAATTAATTATGGCTTCTCACACTTTTCATTTTTGTTGGCCTCTGCATAATAACTCAACCCTCCTTCCATATACAGAAACAATTAAATAATTTAAATCAGCTCGCATATCATCATGAAAGTTCATATCAAAAATACATAGAATAAAGAATACTTACTTCGGATATTATAAAATGCATGTTGTGCTGCACGCCTGCACGTTGCAAATTTTGCTCCCGTTTAAAATTAAAGGTCAAAAATACCGTTAAATAAATAGAAGATTTAATTATTGGATACCATATGATAGCCTCTTAAAGCTAAACTTACCCCTTTGACTTATTACCAAGTTTTGTAATGCATATAGTACAAAACAATTTTGGACAAAATGTGCATTGAGTCAGCCCAGTTCTTTAGCTTTGTTTTTTACTTGTGTACTTTGCATCACGTCTATCAAACCTGCATAAATGGGAATGTAACGGTATCTCTTGCGCATAAAACTTCTTACAGAAACAAATATTTGAAATCATTTACAAAAAGAAATTCGGGTCAACTCTTTCATCTTTTTGCAACAAACGACGAATTAAGAATTCAGTAATGATCGTTTCACATCAACACAAAGGCATACGCCTTTCAAGCATTATTTTGTAAAATGATAAAATTTATACTTAAAACACTTCCTAAGCTGCATTATTCGTAATTCTATCACTTATTTTCAATACTCCTTAGAAAAGAGTGATGTGCCAAGCCTCTCTCTCTCTCTCTCTCTCTCTATATATATATATATATATATAACAACATATATTACATGTGCAAAAAAAAAACCAATAAAGACGATGTTACATAGGGTTTTCACAACTCAAATAGGTTTTCATTCTATACGTCCCTTATCTTACTATTCTAATAAATAAGTCCAACTATATGCCACTTGTCATCTTCTTAGCAACTCTCACAAATTTTAACCCGTTTTCAAAAAATGGTATCTCATTCGTTTCAACCGCCCCAATAATACTAACCGGATCCATTTTTTTAGTTCTTTCTTTCTTTTCATCAAACACTAATTCCAGTTCATATCCAACAGTCGTTCCTCTCTTCCGTAGCCACCTATGCCATCGCCATCGCCGTTCCTCTGTTCCTCTCTTCCACCTTCGTCTATTTTAACCCATTATCAATCTCTCTTAAAATCTCGCCACCGCCATCGCCTCTTTCATCGCCACCGCCGTCGCCTCCTTCATCTCCACCGTCGTCGCCTTTGTCATCATCACCGCCGTCGCCTACATTTAAATTGATTAACCTACTGTTTTTATATTGTTTTTCGTCTATGTTGAGTGCTGACCCTCTATTTTTTTTTGTTGCAGTCTTTCTGTCTTGGTTTTGCGTTGATACTAATGGGGTTGGTGTTCGCGATGATGTCACTTGTAATGCTATGAAGGAAAAACAGATAAGTTGTACATACTGGTAAAATAGTTGTACTCCGTATAAATATGTTTTTATTTTGAGTTTTGACTTGAAACTAATTGTCGCAGCAAATCGAGTGTGTTCTTAACCGGTTTCGGTGCACAAGATTTAGCTCCAATGAACTTAGTTTTATCACTTTGCTACGCTCTAGATACAAGGTTAAGTTCAGCCCCGATAAGGTAACTATTGTTTTCATTCAGTGATAATATGAATAGTATGGTACTTGTATCATATGATTTTAAAAGTGCTTTAATGTTTTATTGATATGATTGTCTATTAGGCTATGAGACTACTGTGAATGAGAAATGGATTTGGATGGATATTCGGACGAAGATCCTGACTGAGGATGGGGATAGTGACTACGATTGCCGTGCTTGGATTTGAAATTGGAGTCTCATTGGAATGGTGATGGGATATTATTTCTTCATCTACTTCAAGCCTACTCGTGTTGAGGTAATCGTAATATTGTTGTTAATTAATATAGATTATAGTAAGATTATTATTATTATTAGTCGAGTTTAGTGTGATATAGGTTATTTGATGACTTGATTGCTTTCACGTGTCTATGTCATCATACATTGCATTTATAACATGAAGTAGATATAGGAATATGCTTCTTTTTACATGATATATTGTTTCGGGTGATCCTTTGCTAATCTTAGTACTCTCTTTAGTGATCAAACTGAATATTATAGGATAAATTGATAAGTTGTTGCTTTGATCGCGTCTCTATGTTACCATACATTGCATTTATAACATGAATTTATATTTTATATTTAATTATTATTGGTAATTGTATTTTTCCTTGATTTTAGTAAAAAAATGATTCAATTATGTTATGAAACAAAGATGATGTTCCTAATAATATTTCAGTTGACAGTTGACAATATGAATCTGAAGGTATGCACCGCAATGAGTTAGTAAAGTAGATATATTTTAAAATGTTGTACTCTTCACCTTTGAACTAATGATAAATCACATGTGAACTAAAGAGTATACATTTATTAAATTGATACAGCTTTATGCAAGTTTAATCGCTACATAAAGTTTTTTTTTTCATTTATATTGACATCCTATTAATTTAGCATGTTATGTGCATATAATTCCGATTTCTTCATAATTTAAACTTTCAAAACATTTCTTATCAATTCAATAACCAATTATGCTAAATATAAATAAAAAAATTGAGTTTTTTTTTTTACTAAAATAGGGGGTTTGAAAAAAGTCATATAACATAATGAGGAGATTCGAAAATATTTACCAAATTAGTTTTTTTTAACTCTATCTTTTCACTTTTACTTTTTTTGGCAAAGAATATTTTCTATTAAAGAAAATTTTCTAAAATAAGACGGATCAGAAAACCAAAATGAAACAAATTTTATTAGTGTCTTTTTTTTTACTAAACTTTTTATTTTGTGGTTAAATTTTTATTTAATTTTCTTCAATACATGAAATGCAATTCGAAATAAAGTAAATAAAATTTGATCGCAATGAAACAAATTCACGGTTATTTATCGTATAACTATTATCTTAAAGAATTTTCACTAATAAAATTTTTAAACTTTATGCAAGTTTAATGGCTACATAAAGTTTTTTTTTTCATTTATATTGACATCCTATTAATTTAGCATGTTATGTGCATATAATTCTGATTTTTTCCCAATTTAAACTTTCCAAACATTCCTTATCAATTCAATGACCAATTATGCTAAATATACTTCCCAATTTAAACTTTCTAAATTATCTTTACGGATTTTTCAACTTATTTAGAAAATTATAAGAAATGTTACGCTCCTTAGAAATCTTAACTAGAAAGAAGGCTTATGTAACGGTACTCCACAACAAATTATATATTTGAGTACTTGTGTAGTTGAAGCAAAAATTATTTCTAGAACTAACATTGGACATACAGTTTTGATCCATAGATCACCACTGACTCCAACAGAAAACAAAATAGCATATAAATTTCAAAGACGACAGTTTCCCCTTTCAATATATTTTGCGATGACCATAAACAAAAGTCAAAGTCAATCATTATCTAGGGTTGGTTTGTACTTGATAGAACCCGTGTTCTCACATAGATAGCTATACGTCACCTTGTCAATAGTTACAAGCAGGTTTGGGCTTAGTATTCTGATTCTTGATAAACAAGGTAATCTGACCAATAGAATCACAAATGTAGTGTACAAGGAAATTTTGTCTTATTTGTAGACTCATTGCGTAATGTTTTGCTTTGTAATTCCTATAATTTTAATGAAAGTTTTAATTGTATTAACAATATATGATAATTGTGTTATTGATTTTATTTTGTTTAACGTTTAAATATTGTAATTTTCATTAATTCCCCATGTAATACACGTATCTCAAACTAGTGTATATATATATAGGCTTAAGTTCAGGAGAGAAATGAAATTACTCTGAGAAATGTGAGAAATGAATATGAACCACTAGTTTTATTTTATCTTTTAAATGTCTAAAAATAAATGAAAAAAATGTAAATGCAACAATAAATACATTCTCTCTCTTGAATTAATACAACTAATATAACCATAATAAATCCCTTTCTTTTCAATTAATACAACTAATATAACAAAAATAAATCCTCTCTAATTAATAAATATCAAAACATAATACTTAGAAAAATTATTGTTATAAATAATAATAAAAAAATATCATACAAATGTGTTCATTAAATATAAACAATAAATATACAACATACCCAAAATTATATAACCTACACTTGTTTTGAGCAATAAAAATGTACAACATATAAAAAAGTATACAACTTACATATGTAATTCGACATCAAAAATTATATAAACTAGAAAAAGATACACACATCCTATACATGTGTAGGTTATATGTTTTTCGTGTGTAGGTAATATGTTATCTTATTCTTAGAACAAGTGTATGTTATATGTTTTTGTGTAAGTTGTATATTTTTTATTGACATTTAATGTTAACATATGTAAGATAGTTTTTGTATTATTCATCACAATGTACCTACGTGTTGATGGATATTGATATATTGAGTTGGAAGAAATTCGTTTTGGATAGAGAAAAATATTTAATGTATGAATAAATTGTATTTGAATGTGTAGGATAAAATTTTCGAGTGTAGGTTATATGTTTTTCGTGTGTAGGTTATACGTTTTCGTGTGCGTGTATAGTTTATTGATGCTGAATTTTGTGTGTCGGTTATATGTTTTTCCTGTGTAGGTTATATGTTTTCTTATTCTTAGAACAAGTGTAGGTTATATGTTTTTCTGTAGGTTGTGTATTTTTTTGTTGATATTTAATGTAAACACATGTAAGATAGTTTTTTCTACTATTCATCACAATGTAAATACGTGTTGATGGATATTAATATATTGAGTTAAATGAAATTGGTTTTGGATAAAAAGAAATTTTAATGTATGAATAAATTGTACTTATGTAGGATAAAAATTCAAGAGAAAAAAAATAAGTTATAAAAATAAATGAATTCTTAATATTTTCCAATTATAATAATTTGATTAGTTATATTAATTAAATAGATAACTATTATATTTATTAGTTATATTAATTGAAGAGAGAGCATGAATTAATACTTTTCTTATTTATCTTTAAGCATTTAAAACCTAAATTAAAATTAGTGGTCCATATTCATTTCCCACAGTAATTTCAGTTCTCTCATGAACCATCCCCTATATATATATATATATATATATATATATATATATATATATATATATATATAGAGGCCTCTAAAATTTTAAGAGGTACACAAGATACAACACATAATATAAATTTATAAGATTTTATAAGTAATGTGGTCTTTTGTCATCTCTTTTACACTTAGCAATATTTAATTAAAAAATATTTAAAAATATAGTCCTTTAACTTCAATTACATTTTGTCAATTTATATAATAGCTGCATGTTTATCCCTTATTCTAAATTAACTACTCCTATGTCTTTTAAATGGCCATAAGTTTTTCACATAATATTTTTCAAAAAAAAAAACTGCATTATAAAAGCGAGTATTTTATTCTCTTTAATTTGAATATGATATTGCTATATTTTTTTTTTAATTTTAAAAACTTTATGTGTTACATGATTACTAGTTAAGACCTACAAACATTCCGGGTCAGATGGGTTCGGGTCATGAGTCAGAAATGGTTATGGTCAAAACACGTGATACAAAAAAGGTTAATTTGGTACAGGTTTGGTTAAGACCGGTTGCGCGCGTACCAACACAGAATTGCACACGTACAACTATTGTGTGACGCGTTTACCAACACCGGTTAGACGGTCGAAGTCGCGTTACACGCACACTATCGTTGGGTTACGTGGATGCCCATGCGATGTCAGGCACGTACTAACACTAGTTACGCGTTCGATTTCGTGTTTGCACGCATACCCCGCGACATCATGCAGGTTCTCAGCTAGTATATAATAAAGCTTAATGAAGAGATACCTAAACAATGGAGATGCTATAAGCCAGTCACTACCACAGCTACATAAAACCTACAAAAGCAATTACATTAAGAATTTTTAAAACTCTCTTGGAGAAAGACAAATTTTGAAAATTGTAGCATATTTTTTTCCCATTCACGCACCTTTAAAACGTACTATTTCTGTGAGCAAACACTGTAGAAAATAAAAGCAATTGACCGCTTCACCTTGTTAGAGATAAATCATAACCAAAAATAGTTTATCCATCATCGTAAATGCTTTTTATTATTTAGTCAAAGCTGTTAATACCTTCCTTGTATGTCTCCTAAATTTATGTTGTAATTGTGTTTATATACCAAGTGAATAAACAAAGATACACACGGTGAATTTTATCAAATGCTATCATGGTATCAGCTTAATCCCGTTCCTTTCTCTCTAATTCCCAAATCCTTAATAACCAGTTCTCCTACTGTCGCTTTCACTTTCATCCGAAATTTCCCCCTACTCTCATGGCTTCTTCCTCAGAGTCTTTCCTTCTTCACATGCTTACTATAAAATTATCATCCACCAACTACCTTTAATGGAAAAATCAGATTTCCCCTCTATTGCTTCACCAAAATTGGCTCCATTTTGTTGGCGGTTCATATCCATCCCCTCAGAGTCTTCCCTTCCTATGGCTACCCTTCTTCACATGCTTACTATAAAACTATCATCCACCAACTACCTTCAATGGAAAAATCAGATTTCCCCTCTATTGCTTCACCAAAATTGGCTCCATTTTGTTGGCGGTTCATATCCATCCCCTCAGAGTCTTCCCTTCCTATGGCTACCCTTCTTCACATGCTTACTATAAAACTATCATCCACCAACTACCTTCAATGGAAAAATCAGATTTCCCCTCTATTGCTTCACCAAAATTGGCTCCATTTTGTTGACGGTTCATATCCGTCCCCTCCAAAAACTATTCTAATTGATAACAAAGAAACTTTAACCCACAATATACCACCTGGTTTGAAACCGACCAACGTGTGTTGCTTTTTATTCAGTCTTCCTTGACTGAAGAATCTATGGGGGAAGTTTTGGGACTCTCCTCATCTCAGGAAATATAGCAAGCCCTAGAGTCTACTTACAGCAATGAATCCATGGAATGTTCTCAACATCTCATAGACTCGTTGCGCCAGTTAAAATGGGAAATCTTTCTGTCTTAGATTATGCCAAACAATTCAAAACCATTTGTGACAAACTTGCTGCTATTGGCAAACCAGTACCGATTTCCGTAAGAACCACTACTTCCTTTTTGGCTTAGGTCCTGCTTTTGAAAATTTTGCAACTGCCCAGTGGGCTATTTGACCTAAACCCGCTTTCCGTGACTTAATTGTATAGGCAGAGGGACATGAACTCTTTATTTCATCCCTTCATGGTTCTTCTCCATCCTAGGTTGCCTTCACCGCAAACCATCATGGCAAAGGCAAGCCTGGTCGGTTCTCTAACAGAGGTGTTTTCTCTTCTAGAGGGTTTGGCAGACGGTGGTTAATTGTCAGATATGCCGACGCGAGGGACACTATGCAACCTTATGTCCTGACTTGAAAAGTTATGCTCAAAAGAACTTATACTCTACAGCCCACTTGGCCCAAGCTTTTCATGCAAACTTCAACCTAAATGATGCCACTTCATATTGGTGTGTTGCCACGGCTCATATGGCACCACCTACTGCACATTTGATTCCTCTGTGCCTTATCATGGAGATGACAAAGTTTCCTTTGGCAATGGTAATATCCTTCCTATATTGGTACTCTTTCCGTTACCCCAAACTTGTAATTAAAGGGCGTTCTTATCGTTCCAAATCTAAAAAAAATTACTTTCGGTTAGCAAACTCACTAACGATTACCCAGTTGATTTCTTGTTTTCTCGGTCTTACCCAGTTGATTTCTTGTTTTCGCGGTCTTACTTTGCTAGTTGTACCCTTAATCTAACCCAAGAGCTATTATATCAGTATCATACCATCTCCTGTTATACGTTTCTGTTTTTTCAAGCATCCAGGTCGGGTATATGTATAGATTCTTTTGCCAACCATGAATGAAGCCACCACTTGTCTCATTTTCATCACTCGTCACGTCTGCGTCGTGCAAGTTTCCCCCGTCATTCAACATCACCCCTCAACTTCCTTCAACATAGGGGTATACACCACTTGCCTCATTCTTCATCATTCTTCATTTTTCTAATTTTTTTTATTTTAATACAATTTTTTATATTTAAAATATATCTTTAAAACTATAAAACTTAATAAAATAAATTAAAATACATAAATTATAAAAGTGAAAACGATTACATTAATGAAAAAAATACAAATCATAAACTGAAAAACTAAAAAAAAACTAATAAAAAGTAAACATAAATAACTAAAAACTAGAAAGTTAAGTTATATTTTTTGCCGATTTTTCGTTTCAATGCCAACGCCAAGTCGAGCTTTTGTCTGTGAAGATGGCTAAGATCTCGAATTACGAGATCGAAATCTTTTCGCTTGCCCTCATCTTTCTGCTCGGCCTCCATTAAATGAAGTTTTTCCCGTTCTATCTCGGCCGCCTATTCGCTTATTTTTTTTGCCACATTTTCATATTCTAAATTTGCAACTCTTTAAAACTTGTAGATTCATCCTTTGTAAAATCTAATTTCGGGTCGTCGATGAAGAAGATCTCGTTCCCTTTCCTTTTTCCCTTTGCCTTAGCCTTTGCCTTGTTCCTCCCAATCGGACGTTCCGATTCAACCAGATCGTTATCGCTAAACTCCATATTAAGATCTTGGTTACAACGGGCATCCGAGCCACCCATGCTAGACTCTCCACTTTCGGACATTTTTGTCTACTTCACCGACTCAACTTCATTCGGCGTCGGATGCCACTTCGAACATAACCGAACAATTTCTCAAACCTGTGGGCAGGGAAAGACATTCTTACGTTTGGCAGCATATCATTTGTTTGTCAACTTGTAAATATTGGCATCATTACTACCACCTTTTATGTTACTCTGGGCGTTAACGTAATGATCGTTAAACCATCCTACCTTTCTAGTCATCTCCCTCCACTTTCCGGTTGCTGAACCATGTGACCGATAGGCCAAGAGTTGTAAAACTTCATGACACTTATTCGTGACGACCTTCCAAAACTGGCTCCGTTTGTGCGTCACCTAATAACATATAAATAAAATGTAAAACGTAAACAAATTTAAACTATTGAGATTGATAAAAAAATTATATAATGAAAAAAATACCCTTTGACGCATTCTCACTTTTGCTAACCCAAGCTCTTGCCAAAGCGACTTCTTCTGTTGTGTTCCACATAACAACCTTTTTTCTAAGATGAGGTTCAATGGTTTCGGGTTGGGTTTCTCTAGTGGCCCGCTTTTTCGACTTCTTCTTCTTCGTGGTTTCGGGCTCGGCTTGGGTTTCCCTCACCAACTCTTGAACATCCTCTTTGATTTGAAGGAGTTGACTTGAATGGCCTTGCTGTTAAAGGTATGCGGTATATTTGAGTCGGAAGGTGAAACCGAAGCTTGCATTACCTTCGGGAACGGTTTAAAGTCGGGATCCATTGGTTTGAAATTGATATTTTGTTTTTTGGTTAATTTTGGTTGAATGGGTTAAAGTTGTATGCATGTATTTATATAATATAAATAAATTGATTTTTTTTAATTTGATCGTTTGACAACGGTAATAAAATGGAAGGACAAAACATGCGTGACCTTCGTGACCATCGAACCCAATTTTAATTTATCATATCATCATCATATGTAAAAATCATAACTCAACAACTTATGAAATCTTGCGTCTCATCCTAACACATTTTAATCAATTTGCTCAAGAACAAAACTCACTTTAAACAACCATTGTTTCAATTTTTTTACTCTAAAGTTTCTAATTCCTAAAATCCATTTTAAGCTATAACTATTATACATGTACTAAATCAAACAACATTATCATAGATTAAACATTATCATGCATGACCCTTTACCCACCTCAGCTGTCATGCAGGATGATCTGGCTTGCATGTCACCTCATGCGTGACGGATTGATGGGTATACCTTACAGCCTTAGGTTTCGTGGTATTAATACATCTATTTTAATAGTGAAAAATTATATTAAAAATGTAAATATAGATCTAATAATAATAATAAATAGATTTTGACCCGGCGCGTTGCGCCGGGCTGGTTATGCTGTGGTTTCTAACATCCGTATTTTGAGAATAATTAATAAAAGAAAATTTATTATTTCATGTGCGTTATTATTTAATTTTATAAAGTGAAAAAGGAAATTTCGTTAATGTAACGGTGTGTTAGTGTTTGATTAGGTGGGATATGAATTTAGAAATGGGCTAGGGAATGGGTATGGGCCTTGAGGCCCATAGATTAGGAGTATATAAACTCCGAACCCACACTCTTACTCATTTTCATCACCCTCATTCCACCGAAACACTCTCAAGAACACACGAACTCTCTCCCTCTCATAATCTTCTAATATCCAAGAGAAACAAGGAGATTTCGTGAGCTAGCATCATCAAACAACAAGAAACACTTCTAAGATCCATGGTTTGGTCCAATTCCGAACCAAACCGGAATCCCGTAAGGTGCGTTTTGGTTAAAAAGTTAAGTTTTTGAGGTCGGTTTTGACATGCAACTTGGTATAATAGTAGATCAGGTTGTAAGATGCAAGAAAAATATAAACTTTATGAGCCGCATGTTAACAGGTTCAATATGGGACGAACGAGCGACGTTTGGACCACGTAAAAAGCAAGTAGACAAAGTTGTTACGGCCCAAAACCCATTAAAAAAGTAAAATTGGGTCTTAAGGAAGGGTCACGGAGGAAAATGGCTGAAAAATGATAAAATAAAGGAGATGACGATTATGATCGCACGGGAACGAATTGCATCGCACATGCATGCGATGCGATTAGTTTAAGGATATGTGATGCGATTACAATTCACATTGCGATTCGATTCAATCTCATCCATGCGATGTGATTGGATTTCATCCATGCGATGCGACTGGTTTACATCCATGCGATGCGACTCTTTTTCATCTATGCGATGCGATTGAAATGCTTCTATGCAATTGGTTTTACATGCGATCCGAATTGATGTAAAACTTAGCCCGACTCATTTTTCTGATGAAATTTTAATAAAGTTCGACCCCTGCCAGGGGCTCTGCCTCTTGGACCCTGCTAGGGGCTGCCGACCCGATAACCCCGCTACCAGGGGAGCTGCCCCCAGACCTCTGTTCGCTAGGAGTTTCACTATGATAGAATTATGATATAATTAGGGGTAGTTAAGTGATGATTGTAATTTGTACACAGTTAGTCGTGCCCAGCTGAAAAAAGGCATCACAATCAATTCCGAAAGAAATAGGATTCAGGTGAGTTCTAGCCCATTCCTTGTTACGTTTTTCAGGGTTGTGTGCATACTCCCATATGATTAGTCAACACACTTACCTTAAGTGGTAAGCGTGTGCCACATGTATGTGTTATATATGTTATTGCATGTTATAGATAATGTTAAGAGTGTGTACATGAAGGTATATGAAAGATCATAACTAAAAGTACGTGATGGATGTATGTTTCAATGATAGTATGAAAAGAAGGGACCAGACCCTCATAATATTTGTGATGATAGAGACCAGACCCTTATAATATATGTGATGATAGGGACCAGACCCTCATAATATCTGTGATGATAGGGATCAGACCCTCAAAATATCTATGATGGTAGGGACCCGACCCTTATAATATATGTGAGGCATAGGGCTAGAAGCTCTTAAAAACATAAGGATAGTTATATACGTATTATGAAAGTTAAAAACGATAAGGTACGAAAGAACGCGAGTATGAATGAATGTATGTATGAACTAAATATATAAGCAGGTTAAGTATGTAATATGTATCTTCGGGTACGTATATAAAAGTATGTGAATGTAATAGATGTTGCCTGATTAACTAAAACTCACTTAGCGTAGCTGACTTTTAGTATGTACGCAGGCAAATAGGTTGAAGCAGTTGGCTTGACGGGAGACACATTACATGGACCGAAGAGGCTGGCATATATGAAGAAGTGTCATGAGTGTTTATGTTAACGTTATGATAAGAAATTTATGTGTTTAAGAAAAAAACTGATATTTTGTAATGTAATGATTGAAGTTTTAATTCTTCCGCGAAAGTTTTAATTAACTCTAATTTTAGAACTGTGTTTATGAGTAAATCCAACACCAAAGTAGGGCTCTTGGGACCGGGGCCTTACATGGTTGGTTCATTGGGTGTCCATATCTTGTGTATAAATTGATATCTTGTTGCAGCGTTTAGTTAACTTTCCTGTATGTACAGATAACTAATTTAAGAAGCAGACTGCAAGATAGCAAATGGAAACCATATATACATTGATTTGATAGAAACAGTGAAAGAGTGATATAGACAAAGTTTACACAAACAGTTTACATAGTAATATTTTAGGTAGTTATAGGGTAGCATTTGGCATCATGGCATTTTTTTTTGTCTTACCTTCGACCGCATGAGTCTTCAAAATATTTAAAATTGTTTGTTGTTCTATGCCGGCTTGCCTTATTTGATCTATGGCTTCTTTTTTGAGACAACAGAGGTTGGTTAAGATTGCTAGATGAGGCTGACATTAATAACTTAAAAATTCGCTCAATAATATTACGTTAAAACGGATTTATAAAAGCTTTCAATAAATTACTATTGTATATGGAATTAAGAGAATATCTATAAAAGTATAGACTTTCAATAGTCTAAATTTATTGTATGGCAACCACAAGCTTACCCTTACGTGCAGGGAGTGAAAGCTACAGCAAATCCAAACTGAGATCAAATCCTACAGAAAAGCAAAAGTGAATTAAAAAAAATTAAACTTAACTCAAAATTTGAACAACCAAAAATTAAACTAACAACTATGGTACTGGTAAACATGCAGCATAATTCAGCACACTTTAACCACAAATATCAGCACACTATGATAGGAAGTTACAGGGTTATTTTTTAAGAAAAAATACATAATTTACAGCACCAATATACAACAATTTCAGCAACAATATACAACAATTTGAACGTTAATTAACAGCACATTTCAGCACTAATTAGCAGAACATTTCAACACCAATATACAGCAATTTTAGCAGCAATATATAGCAATTTGAACGTAAATTAACAGCGTATTTCAGCACTAATTAGCAGAACATTTCAGGACTATTATCAGCTATTCACATAAGTAAATTTCAACATATTAACAGCTTGCTATAGCAAACTACAACACCACATTAACAGTAATGATCAATGACGTGTGCGAATATATATATTTATAAATTTGGATAAAAGTTCCACACAAATCGGATTTTAAAAATAGGTTTTCACCTACAACTAAACCACACACGAAAGGCAAGTGTACCTATCGTTTGTAATAAAGTGTCGGCAAGAACCGAGTGTCAATCCATGGATACGGTAATTTTCTAGTACTAAATCTTTGTAAATGACTAACCGAACAAAGAAATCTTAATTTGAGTTTTTAACTAACTAAACTAGCATACAATGAAAACAAAGCAAGTAAAAATACAAGAAACAATCAATCCAACAAGACTACCTAGACACGCATCCACTCTACTAATGTGATAAAATAGCAATGATATGGTAAACATCATGAATCTAAACATAAATACTAGATTACAATCAAGCAACCTAATACCAACAAATAATCATCATGATGGGCTTCCAATCAATAATTAAGCATAGACTAACTTGTTTGTCAAAACAACAAAGTCTCATAATCAAAGGAAAGCTAGCATGAACAACATTCTAACCACCTAAGATTACACTAAATTAGCTAAACTCATGAATTAAACATCAACTTATGACACTTTAACTAGCAAGTCATCACCAAGTCAAGAATCATAACAACACTCATCAATTTTCCAATATCAAGTGTAGGGTTTCATGCTCATCAATAATATTATAACCAAACTAATCTTTACTAGTCATTCCTAACCTAGCAATGTAAACAAAGAAAACATGAACATTCAAAGTTTACAAACAAACATCTTGAACATAGTTTTCCAACATGAATGCCTAAACATTTGTAAGACTAACAAGGTATGCAATTCTAACAAGCATGAACACCATCAATATCAACTCATAACTTCAACATTTCCTTGAAAGAAAACCAAATTACCATAACCATACATAGATAATAATCACAATAGTAAAAGCTTCAACAATGTCTAGATAGTAAAGGTCTTAGCCCATAAGGCTTAATACAACTACAATCAATCTAAAAATAAGCTTACAAAACATGCTCTTAAACATAGAAATGAAAACCAAAATCAAGAAAGGATTGAAGGATGGAATGATGAATCTTATGTTGGTGGAAGCCTCCAAGAATCCCCTAAAATTGCTGCACTTGATTGAGAGAAAATCCCCAAGACTCCACACACAAAAATGAGGATAATGGATGTGTATATATGCTGTCTAGATGTCTGGCACGGGCACTTGCACGGGCTTGCACGACCGTGCCTATTTGTGGAAAGTCAACCATTGGCTTTAATCTGACCAAAAAGTCAGATTTCTCTATTCTGGCACGGTCATCGACACGGGCCCACACGGCCGTGCAGTTCATGCACGGGCATCCGCACGACCATGCATGGTCGTGCACTTTTGAATTCTTGCGGCACTGGCTCCGGCACTGGCAAGCATGGTCGTGCAGGTCTGATGAGGCCAACTAACGGAAACGGGCGGAATGGGTAACTTTTGCAAGGTAAGAAGGTGAATTTTGTTTGTCATGCTTAAAGGTATGTCTTTTAAAGATTTTTCGGCTTGAATGTCTTAAAGATTTATGCTTTGAAAAAACAATTAAAGTTGAATTAAAATTGCTTAGTAGTTATTCTTTGCTACAAAAATTTTCTTAGGAGTTTTGCAAAAAAAATTTTAAGTTTGGACAAACAAAATTCATAAAATTCCCTCCCCACACTTGAATTGTGCAATGCCCTCGTTGCACAACAAAAAACTATAAAAATGAAATGTATAAGAGAGAGAACAGAAAACTCCCCTGATCCAGAAAACTGCCAGAAGTGCCTCCAAAGACCTGACAACGCGTGAAAGCATCCAAAACCAAAGAAACCATAACATGCCACTGACATACTAACAAACACATTATAAACCCATCATATATAATAAAAGCATCCAACAAACATAATCCCAAAACCAACACAATCTAAACCATCAAAATATAGTTTGCAACAAAACAAAATACTTAAAAGAAACACACAAATGGGTTGCACCAACGAGGGAAAACGGTGCAACCCTACATACTAACATAGGCGAATACACTTATAAACGGGTGGCTCTATGATATTGAAAATTATTATACGACCCGTTTAGATAAAAAGTGTTTTGAAAAAAAAAAGAAAATCAATAAACGGGTCATGCCACCAACACTTAAATTTTCCCGGACCAAACCTGATACAATTAATGTTGTGAAGAAGGTGATCATCTCGGCATTTTATTATACTTTTGATGTGTTCATATGACCATTGACACGCCTTGAACTTTGGTTGGTCCGGCTTTCTCCATGCCCTCTCCAGTGGTGTTTTTGATTTGGGTGGCGATCCACCATCATGCTCATCCATGGGCGGACATTCTTTGGTGCAAGGAAGTGAATCAGATGTCACCATAGTCGTTGGTTTGTTGGTGAACCCATTCACTTGTAACTTTTCTTCTTGGTGCGGCTCTTTCATGACTTCCACGGTTGGTTTTCCAAATAATAAGGCTTCCAATTCGTTAAGATCACCAACCGGATCGAACTCTTCTTCATTCACTTCCATGAGTGGTATACCTAATAACTCATCCCCAAACTCGTCTTCCCACGATGGAATGATATGAACCGGAGGTGGGACTTTTGCGGTACTTTGTGGGCTTGAGAATTGCACTTTGTCCATTATGGTCCCTGGTTCTTGAGTTTGCTCCAACACAACAATGGATAAGGGTTTTGGTGCTTTAATTTCATCCTCATCATCCCAATATATGTTGTGATTCGTGTAGCAAGGAAAACTCTCCCGTCGATAGTTAGCACAAAGTTCATTGATCACAATACTTTGGGCCTCTATTCTACGAAGTTGCTCATCAGATTCACGAGTATCGATCATCGGTAGTGGTATCCCAACATCTTGTATCCCCTTGTCGAGCATCGCGTCCCAACATTTCATTCTTTGTTCCTAATACTCTAAAAATCCCGGGCTAAGCTCGAGTTGGAAAGCTGGTGTGTCGGGACCCTCAAATGGTTGTGAATAAGGGTAAGGTTCTTCATTTAAATATGTGGGGCACCAACTTGAATAATAACACTCATGTGTGTGATGGGGTTCTCCACATATCTCCCACCAAACCTCCATGTGGTAATTCCCGTTATCATAATGGTAACCTTCACAATAATCTCCATAGTAGTGCTGCCACATAGGAATCACTGCAAGGAACACTCAAACAAAAGAATCACGGGCACCACATATACATGAAATAAAAATGAACTAAATAATGAATAAACCAAAAAATATAAAAAATAACACACATACACAAAGTGGCTACAAAAAAAAAATAACTAAACAAGTAAAAGACATTAAAATATAAATAAAAATAAGATGAATAAAAATGAAATAAAGTAAAATAAAATAGATCGAAAATATAAACAAGACTAAATCAAAGACTCGGATCGTCCTCTAAAAATCACCGTATCCTCGGCAACGGCGCCAAAAACTTGACGTGTGTGAATATATATATATATATATATATATATATATATATATATATATATATATATATATATATATATATATAAATTTGGATCAAAGTTCCACACAAATCGGGTTTTAAAAATAGGTTTTCACCTACAACTAAACCACACACGAAAGGCAAGTGTACCTATCATTTGTAATAAAGTGTCGGCAAGAACCGAGTGTCAATCCATGGATACGGTAATTTTCTAGTACTAAATCTTTGTAAATGACTAACCGAACAAAGAAATCTTAATTTGAGTTTTTAACTAACTAAACTAGCATACAATGAAAACAAAGCAAGTAAAAATACAAGAAACAATCAATCCAACAAGACTACCTAGACACGCATCCACTCTACTAATGTGATAAAATAGCAATGATATGGTAAACATCATGAATCTAAACATAAATACTAGATTACAATCAAGTAACCTAATACCAACAAATAATCATCATGATGGGCTTCCAATCAAGAATTAAGCATAGACTAACTTGTTTGTCAAAACAACAAAGTCTCATAATCAAAGGAAAGCTAGCATGAACAACATTCTAACCACCTAAGATTACACTAAATTAGCTAAACTCATGAATTAAACATCAACTTATGACACTTTAACTAGCAAGTCATCACCAAGTCAAGAATCATAACAACACTCATCAATTTTCCAATATCAAGTGTAGGGTTTCATGCTCATCAATTATATTATAACCAAACTAATCTTTACTAGTCATTCCTAACCTAGCAATGTAAACAAAGTTTACAAACAAACATCTAGAACATAGTTTTCCAACATGAACGCCTAAACATTTGTAAGACTAAAAAGGTATGCAATTCTAACAAGCATGAACACCATCAATATCAACTCATAACTTCAACATTTCCTTGAAAGAAAACCAAATTACCATAACCATACATAGATAATAATCACAATAGTAAAAGCTTCAACAATGTCTAGATAGTAAAGGTCTTAGCCCATAAGGCTTAATACAACTACAATCAATCTAAAAATAAGCTTACAAAACATGCTCTTAAACATAGAAATGCAAACCAAAATCAAGAAAGGATTGAAGGATGGAATGATGAATCTTATGTTGGTGGAAGCCTCCAAGAATCCCCTAAAATTGCCGCACTTGATTGAGAGAAAATCCCCAAAACTCCACACACAAAAATGAGGATAATGGATGTGTATATATGCTGTCTGGATGTTTGGCACGGGCACTTGCACGGGCTTGCACGACCGTGCCTATTTGTGGAAAGTCAACCATTGGCTTTAATCTGACCAAAAAGTCAGATTTCTTTGTTCTGGCACGGTCATCGGCACGAGCCCGCACGGGCGTGCAGGTCATGCATGGGCATCCGCACGACCATGCACGGTCGTGCACTTTTGAATTCTTGCGGCACTGGCAAGCATGGTCGTGCAGGTCTGGCACTGGCAAGTGCACTGGCAAGCATGATCATGCAGTTCTGGCAGAATGCTTATTTTGTCCCCGAAACGCCCTCTTTTCATGTTTTCTTTGTCGGGCGGGCGCCCTGACCTGCAAATTCACAAATAACTCAAATAAGTACCTAAAACAATGAATTTGCATGGAGTTCGGGATAAATATGAAGGTAATTTGATGCAATAAGATGTACACTTTGTGTTACATCAATCAACATATTTCATCACTTAATACAACAACTTACAACACCACAATAACAATATTGATCAGCATATTTCAGCACTTAATACTACAACTTACAACACCATTTTTTGTTTAAACTTGTTCGTTTCAGATAAGCTCGTTTGTTGCCGTTGATAAACGTAAAGAACGAACACAAGTACAAACATATTCATTTCTAAATGAGCGAATACAAGCACGGAAAGCATCCTCGTTTAAGTGTCCGTGCTCATTCGATTTTTTGATTAAGTATGAAAATAACTAAAATAATAAATAAACGATTCGATCCTGAGATTGAAAAATTATTCACGAGCCGAGCTTGAGCGTAGACGAACTCAAGGTCTGCTCAACTACACCCTCCTACTGACATGAATAAGAGATGAGATATTAGAAACATGAATCAACATATTTCCGCACATAATACAACTTACAACACCATGTTTTGTTTAAACTTGTTCGTTTCGGAAAAGCTCGTTTGTTAACGTTAATAAACGTAAAGAAGGAATACACGTATAAGCATATTAATTTTCTTAATGAGCGAATAGAAGCACGGAAAACATTCTTGTTTACGTATCATGCTTATTCGATTTTAAACAGAACATAAATATATTATAAAGGTATATTGGTTTTAATGATCCCAACTTTTGCCTTTTGGTCACTGTTGGTCCCAACTAATGAATTGGCTACTAATGGTCCCAACTTTTAAAGTATTTGTTTCTAACAGTCCACGATTAACAGAATCCTAACGCCGTTAGTTTCAGGTCGCCGGAAAAACGGTTTTGGCCGGAAAACTCATTTTTTTCCCGAAAACTCAACATTTTCGTCTCATACATCTTGGTAACTTCGTATCGGACCTTAAGGAACCTTTTTCAAATATAAGCCTCAATTATTGAGGTCGCTGGAAACCTTAGAACCATCGTCGGAATCGGTTGATGGTGCTCAAGTGGTGGTAGTTGGTTAGCGGTGAGTCAATTGGCGGTGGTTGTGGTGTTCAGGTGGTGTTTTTCGGCAACAAATTTGAATTTTCTGGCCAAAAACGTTTTTCCCGATGACCTGAAACTAACGGCGTTAGGATTCTGTTAGTCGCGCACCATTAGGAACAAATACTTTAAAAGTTGGGACCATCAGTAGCCAATTCATTAGTTGGGACCAGTAGTGACCAAAAGGCAATAGTTGGGACCATTAAAAACCAATATACCTATTATAAAAAAAGCAAATAATATATGTATATATATTATGTTATATAAATGACAAGTATAAATACAACTAAAATAACTTTTAAAATCGACTCGAGCCCGAGATTGAAAAATTATTTACGAGCTGAGCTTGAGCCCAGACGAACTCAGGCTCTGCTCAACTACACCCCTACTGACTTGAATAAGAGTTGAGATATTAGAAACATGGATTTGTGGGAGTGTTTGGTTTGTTTTCTGTTGGTATGATAGCTCAATTTTGGCCGGAGCATCTTTTGTTTTTTTGAGTTTGTTGCTTATATTCGATCAGAGAAAAAGACTTATGTTTTGTATCTTCAACTAATACATTTAATTCAAAGTACAAATGACTTGCAAACATAACCATTCACATAGTGCAATTCAAACATCAATCAACCAGCCAATAACATAATGCATTTGAAACATCAACAAAAAACTGAAGTCAAATTTCTAATAACAAAAAACTAAATTAACAACAATAGGAACACAAATAATTAGCTGGAAACCACATATACAAGCCTCAAAATAGCCCTAAACTTGTACCTAATTGAAACCCCAAAAATTAGAATGAAATCCGCATCTACAATGATAAAGGAATCATAGAAACGGAAGAAACCCTAAAACATAATACCTGAAAGCACAAACCAACAATGAAAACATGAAGCAATCGAACAGGAGTAAAACAACATGCAGGAGTAAAACATAAAGCCAAAGAGCCAGGTGTGATGGACACGTGTAAAAAACCCTCGACATGCAGCTGTCCCAACAACAAAATTTCACAAATTATAATAAATCAATTGATTAATAGTTAAAAAAAACACTGAACCGGATTCGTACCCTCGCAGCCAATACTATATGGGAATGGCAAAGACCATCTGAAACATTAATACATATGATGTCTATCTCCCAAAACAAATCTTATATCCTTAAAACCAAAGCAGACAAACAGATTGGCGTCAGGATTAGATATTTATCTAATTAATTAATAATGCAAAAAGGTATTACTAACATATAACACAAATCTATCAAGCTAATTTCAAACATTATAATTTTATGGGTTAGGTTCAAATAAAAAGTTTGATTTTCCTAAGAATACTATGAAGGAGGGTATTTTAGTCTAGCACATTATATCAAAACCCATTTACTTTAATCTCAAAACCCATTTACATTAATTTCAAAAACCCACTTACATATTCATTCATCTCCTACAACCACCACCACTCCACCGCCACCACAACCGTCGCCCACCGCCACCACCTCGCTGAAAAGTCCGAAAAAACACAATGGAAAACACTATGAAAAACACAATGTTAAAAACACAATGGAAAAAAACACTATAAAAAAAACACACAATGATAAAAACAAAATAAAAAACACAATTATATGACACAATGCAAAAAACACAATAGAAAAAACACTATGAAAAAAAAACACAATGAAAAATGCTATTGTATAACACAATTTTGTAAAACACAATTTTGGTAAAACACAATTTGTAAAAAACCCACTAATTTTTTTTAATTTTTATATAACAATATGGTACTCATATAAAAGATAAAAAGACACTCGTTATTATGGTGAATTTGTTTTTCAATAAAAACGTCGTAAAAAAAGTTATTGATGTTTTAAAATGATGGGGGAATTTGGCATGTGCCTTGCATGTGAAGAGAGAAAGACAAGAAATGTGTTATTCCTTTTATACCATTCCCCTTATGTTCATACTTGATTTCCCCCTAAACTAATCTCAACCCTTCATATTCAAAATCAATGGCCAAAATTACTTCTTATCATTCCTAAAAAACTATACTTTTTATTGTAAACTAACCCATCATTTTATTACACCAAAAAAAAAAAAAAAAAAGTTAAGTCTCATTTTCTTTTAAGAAGTCAAAATATTTAAAAAGTTAGTGGTGTGAACACAAAGAAAATACGTAAGCTGAAAAGAGATTCCAAGGAATAATCCAAACAAGTGTGACAAGGACCGATCCTTTCACCCAGATTACAGATAAGGCACGAGGCCACCACACGCCAGTAACATCACTTCAATCTCCACCGTCCACGTGTGTATCCTCTCAACGGCCCATAAAAACCCGTATCCCATTTGTTCTCTCTCTCGGCTCCTCTTGTTTAAATTTCAACCCTCACTTCACTTGCCATCAAAACACAACCTCCTTACTTCTAAATGGCTCTCCAAACACCCTTGTTCTCATCATCATTTGCTCGCTTGATGAGGAAATCTGAACCTCAAAACTCGCTGAGATTTGGTTTGGGGCGAAATGGACGGAGAACGGGATTTGTGAGGTGTGGTGGTTCGGGTGTTGAGGAGGTGGTTATTAGTGGAGTGTTGTTTCAGCCGTTTGAAGAAGTGAACAAGGACGAGTTTGTTGTTCCGATTACTCCGCAAACGTCGCTTGCTCGTCAACGGTATTTTGATGACTGTGAAGCTGCCATCAACCACCAAATCAAGTACGTTTTCCTTATTCTACATCATCACACTAGTTATATTTTCGTGTTGTCGTTAATCTAAAAAATTTAGAAAACAACCAACTATATATGTTTTAACTTTTTTTATATGTAATCGTAATTTTTTAGTGTAGTTTTATAACTTATTATATGTAAATTTACAATTATAATTATGAAAATTTGCATTTAAGCATATCTAAATTTTTTAATAGATATGTAAATTGTTATTACATATATATATATATTTATTCGTTTATTTACACATGTGTAAACTTGTGATTCATATGTGTAATTGTTAGAATTAAACGCACACATGAACCGAACACAAACACGAAAGCAATAAACGAACGCGAGGATTTAACGTGGTTCGGTCTAAATTGACCTACGTCCACGGGTGACAACTAGGTATTCTTTATTGAGTAACAAATAATTACAAGTACATAATATGATATAAATAATGACTGAACTATGGTTTGCATCTTACTAAACAAGAAATTTAAATTGAGCTAGGCTTGGGTCTTGCCGCCCGCCTCTTTGACTTCAAATAATAAACCAGGCCCACAAGGCCTACGAACCCAAAAGTAATTACAAATTTATATATAAAAATGGTAAAACTAACCTCACATAATATTAATATAGAAAAAAAATCTGAAAACTGGTTGGTTGTTGTTAAGAGTTCGTCTTAAAATTTTGGAGTTCTTAAAGATTAATTATATTATAATTTTAAATATAGCGTAATATGTACTATTTAGTTATTTTTACTCATATCTTATATATACTAATTATTATTAAATATATATGATAAATATATTAAATAAAATTCTTTAAATAATAGGCGATACGTGAAGGTCGAGCTTGGGCTTGTTTATTAAATAAGCTTATTTTGAGGCCGGCCTCAAACTCATTTAAGCTCGGCTCGATTTAAGCTCTTTTACAAGTCATCTCGAGTTGATCGTGAGTGACTTGGCTCGGTCACACCCCTGGTTAGAAGAATCTCAAAGCACTTGCAAAATCTTGCCATAAATTGAAAATTTATTTGCAGAGTACTAAAGGAACTGTTTGTTTTGAATCTGTAAATTGATCCACAAGTTTGAGTACATATCTAAAATAGTTCATAATTCTTGAATTACTTAAACTATCATTGGAACTTTGATATGCTAACTGTTTTTATTTTCTTCATGATGCAGTGTGGAATACGCTGTCTCCTATATGTACCATGCCCTGTATGCGTACTTTGACCGCGACAATATAGCTCTCAAAGGCCTTGCAAAGTAAACAAAGCACATAAATTCATACCCTTTTTATCTTTAAAGTCGAATCTTTACATGCTTATAAAATATCTTTTATTTTGATCAGGTTCTTCAAGGAATCAAGTGAAGAAGAAAGAGAACATGCGGAGAAGTTGATGAAATATCAGGTCATATTTGCATTATTAATTTATCAGTTTTGAAGAATTTAGTCCAAGAGTCTTTATTTATGAAAATTTATTGTTCAGTAGATACTTAAAACATATACACATTTGCAAATAGACCTTAATTAAGACTCTATTTGCTGAATATATTTATGGGTGTGCAGAATATGCGTGGTGGAAGAGTGAAGTTGAGTAGATTAGCTTCACCACCTTCAGAGTTTGAACATGTGGAAAAGGGAGATGCTTTATATGGTAAAGCACAACCTAAATATAATCCATCAAACAATAATTATAACAAGTTAATTACCCTTATTTCACCTTAATTTTTTTAAAAATATTTGTCAGCAATGGAGATAGCATTGTCTTTGGAGAAAGTAGTCAATGACAAACTTCTTAGTTTGCACGTGGTATGCCATTTTATCTTGGTATATAAGTTTTCTTTTAATACATTTCACATGCATGTGGTTTTCTAAATTGAAGGCAGCGGATAAGAACAATGATCCACAAATGGCAGACTTCATCGAGAGTGAATTTCTTGCTGAGCAGGTGAAAATTATAGCTATAGATCTATAAGTGTGTATCTCATTATGTGTGTGATGTCTATATAAAAATCATCATCATCATCGTACTCATTAAATCTCACTAGTAGCAAAGCTATGGTAGGGTCTGAGGAGGGTAAGATGTAGACAACCTTACCTCTATCCCGTAGGAATAGAGAGACTGCTTCTGGTGAGACCCCCGGCTAGATATAAAAATCTAATTGTGTATTACTTTTAATATTGTGTGACAGGTTGAAGCTATAAAGAAAATTTCAGATTATGTTTCTCAACTGAGAAGAGTAGGAAAAGGCCATGGTAAGATTATTGTTTCAAATAAAAAAACTTTTAAAACATACAATGAAATGTAATAAGTGCAGTGGCATACGGGTCAGCAAGTCAAAACGGGTTAACAGGTGTAAACGAGCTGTAAACAGTTTGGATGGTTGAACTTATAAAATATTTTTTTAGACTTTTTTTTATTATAATTTTGAATGGGTTGACGGGTTAACCTGATTAATTATAGTACAAATCAAATATGACCCGTCTGTTAAACGGATTAAAGAGTCACCACAGTTAGGGACACTAAGGTGTTTTCAATTTTTTTTGAAATAGGTCTGTGCAGGTTCTTTTATCTGCGCCATGCAAACCACGCGCAGACATTGTCAGCTGCAGACTGTTTGTTTTCTCGAAGATGTTTCATTAAAAAAACGTCTGCGCAATTTCTTCTTGATGTAGACTTGGCCCATCCACTTCTGAGATCTTCTAAGATCTGCAGAGGGTTAAAACATCACACCCTACCAACACCCATTGTCCACCACTACCGCCACTACCCATCGTTCGCCACCACCACTATCCATTACCCACCACTACCGTCCGCCACCACCACCCATCGTCCGTCTGCCACAATCGTACATCATCACCACCCATCGTCCACCACCGTTCACCACCCATAACCACAGTCTACCACCCATCGTCTGCCACCACAATCGTCTACCACCATTGTCCACCACCATCGTCCACCACCCATCATCGCCTTCTACCACCACCGTCCACCACCACCCACCACTATCACCATCCAGCAGCAGCACTACCCACTACCACAGTTCGTACATCACCACCGGTTTATTTTAGCAATCTGCAGAGATTTGGCCCACCTCTTCTTATACAGATGTATGCAGATGTGATCCGCAGACTACAGATA
Source organism: Bidens hawaiensis (assembly GCF_021521415.1). NCBI lineage: Eukaryota > Viridiplantae > Streptophyta > Magnoliopsida > Asterales > Asteraceae > Bidens > Bidens hawaiensis. Next base: position 45,951 of record NW_027500196.1, read on the forward strand.
TTTTAGCTCTGAAAAACCAAACAGCACCTAAACGTTTTGTCACTCCAACCCTACATGAACATGAAAATCGTGTCAGACATACCAACCCGAACATGACACGAATATCCACGGTTGATGCAAACACAACCTGTTTAACCCGAAATTTTTCATTGTTTAGTTTTTATGCAAGTTAATTCTTGTAAAATTACGATTTCACAACAAAATTGTACAAATGTATATAAAAGTATATAAAAGAGTTACATTTTGATTGTAAAATCTGAAGTCAGTTTCTCCTTCTAGCTTTAAATATTGTCATAGAACACCCAAAAGAATCTTTTATTTATGACAAAACATATTTAAAAAATAAAACAAAAATAAATGGGTTAAACGTCAGGTTGACACGACCACAGTCCATTTAGCTAAACGGGTTGCAAGTGCGACCTGAAACTAACCTGAACTAGTTTATACTAACTCAAACTCACGGATTTCATGTTAAATTCGTGTCGTGTTAGAATTTAACCCCCCCCTAATCACAATGGTTAAGAAGTCAAAGGGCTACAAACAGGTTGTAGTAAAGTTCTAAATGGGCTAAAATCAAATGGGTTAGTGATTTGAATTTATACAAATATATTTTTGGAACCTTTTCATATGTTTATTTTGAACGGGTTAACGGGCCAACTTAGTATTAATATGATTTGAACTGCAGGGGTATGGCATTTTGATCAGATGCTTCTTAATGGCGCTGGTGCACAATGAAAAATTGGGGTGATCTCGCTAATGGCTGTAGATGTATGTTTAATGGTGTTTAATTAAAGTTAGCAACTTTTATGCATTATAAATAACTGGTAATGGTTGTGGTTTCTGGTGTGGCCATGTTATATGTTAGCTACTAGCTAGTCACACAACTTTTACTTGTAGTTATTGAATTTATATTATTATATTTATTTGTTTTCAAAAACAAAAACTGTCTGCAATCTGATTTCATGTCTGCAACTGAAAATGTGGTCTGAAGGTCTGCAATCTGAAAATATAAGACTGTTTGTTTTATAAACTGGATATCGTCTGCATAAGCTGAAAATTAATTACCTATCATACATATCACAGTAGATAAAATTTATTTAACATCTGTAGACTGCTAAAATAATTGGTGGTGGTGTACGAACTATGAAAGTGGGTGGTGGTGGAGGTGGACGATTGGTGGCGGGCGGTTGTGGTAGGCGGTGAACGGTGGGTGGTGATGGACAGTTGTGGAGGGTGGTGAATGGTGGTGGTCATAGCGGACGGTGGTGGTGGCCGACGGTGGGTGGTGGTGGTGATGGGTGGTGGTGGCGGACAGTGGTGGAGGACGGTGGGTGGTAGTAGTGGACAACGGTAGGGTGGTGGTGGTGATGGACGGTGGTGGTGGGTGGTGGACGGTGGTGGTGGCGGATGGTGGGTGGTAGTAGTGGACGACGGTGGGTGGTGGAGCTAATGGACGGTGGTGGTGGCGGACGGTGGGTGGTGGTGGTGATGGACGGTGGTAGTGGGTGGTGAACGGTGGTGGTGGCGGACGGTGGGTAGTGGGTGGTAGTAGTGGACGACGGTGGGTGGTGGTGGTGATGGACGGTGGTGGTGGGTGGTGGACGGTGGTGGTGGCGAACGGTGGGTGGTGGGTGGTAGTAGTGGACGACGGTGGGTGGTGGTGGTGGACGGTGGTAGTGGTGGACGGTGGGTGGTGGGTGGTAGTAGTGGATGACAGTGGGTGGTGGCGGCGGTGGTGGTGGTGATAGACGGTGGTGGAGGGTAGTGGTGGCGGGCGGTGGGTAGTGGTGGTGGATGGTGATGGTGGGTGGTGGTGGCGGACGGTGAGTGATGGTAGTGGACGGTGGTTGTGGCCGACGGTTGGTGGTGGTGGTAATGGACGATGGTGGTGGTGGTGGACGGTGGGTGGTGGACCGGTGGTGGTGGACGGTGATGGTGGTGGCGCACAGTGGGTGGTAGTGGTGTTGGACATTGGGTGTTGATAGGATGTGAAGAAGTGCGAAAAAGTGAAGAAGTTGAACAATAGCTTATTTTTTAAGACCATAAAAGCAGTTTTCAGATCTTTTTGTTCTAAAAAACAACAGCCTTCAGAAGCTTATGTTTGCGCACCCGCAGATGTAAGCCCCTTACAGACATTTTAAGCAAAAACAAACAGATTCTAAGTATAAAAGATGATGCACAAGATACAACACACAATATATAAATTTATGAGATTTTAGGCGTAATATGGTCTTTTGTCAACTCTTCTACTATTAACATTATTTGATTCAAAAATATTTATAAATATGACCCTTTAAGTTCAATTACATTTGTTAATATATAAAATAGTTACACATTAACTCTTGTGTTCTAAACTAACTACCCCTACGACTTTTAAACAACCATAATTTTTTCTTTTTAATATATATATATATATATATATATATATATATATATATTATTTTAAAAAGTTAATGTGTTATACGTGATTACTAGTTAGGACTGGAAAACAGGTCAGTTTGGGTCATGGGTTAGAAAGGGTTAAGGTCAGAACACATAATACAAGAAAGGTTAATTTGGTTCAGGTAGGGTTGGGACCGGTTGCGCGTTCGATGCAACCTTAGGTGTTTAATGCCATTTTTGCACACGTACCCCGCTGCATTGTTCGGGCACCAGTCTAGTCAATCAAAACAAAAAAGAACTCCACTCCTCCCATTGTAAATTGATCATCTCCCACCTATGCTTTACCCATAAGAACGATGGGTGTTTGATTTCCTCCTTTATCATATTGATTGACCACGCCTTATTGAACACGGTTTCATTTCGTGCCTTCCACAAACACTAACATGCTATGAGTAATATAGTTCGTATGGTTATTTTTACCTTCTTGGGCCCTTTAGTGTAGATGAACTTGAAGATCTCTTACCTTGAACTCAAATACCGGGTCAATACCACACCAATTGCGTATGAATTGCCATATAACCAAAGTAACGTAGCATGATATTAAAAGATACTGACATTATCTGTCACACCCCATCAAAGCGGAAGCGCAAGAGCTGACATCATGTATACTATAAGCATATGATTATCGCCAACACAGATGTATCATGATACCAATCGTTTTAAAAGTGTTTACAAACCATAACTTGGTTTTAGACAAAAGTAGTTAAACATTAAAATGGTATCCTAATTATGCAATGATGTCCCATCTTCATGTATTCCTTACGTGCGTGGTTAATTCCCTGAAAAACATACGTTTAAAAGTCAACACAATGGTCGGTGAGCATGTATGGTTGAATCAGTTCGCAAACAAGTATGCACTAAGCTAATGAAACAAATACGAAGAACCTTTGTAGCGTAGCTAAATCTACGACCCATGAGCCTATAACCATCCATTTGCCCCGTTTAATCTCCCAGATTGAAATATGCGCACCCCTATTCGATACAATATCGGTGGTTAACGCGACTAACCTAACAGTTGGGGGAACGTCAATGCCGATAGCACTATCTATATATTCCAGTGACTAACCCCTTAGTTAATCGTTATACTATGCAAGCATGCTAAGGGACTTATAGCACTACATAGCCTAACTCAAGTTCGCATAACGATCGGGTGTTTTGTTTCTAATTATCATATATAAAAGCAGCTGTATATGTTTTTTCCCTTCTTTAGAAAACAGTAAAACAGTAATAATGGGCCTTGAAACTCACCTCGTGAGTCTACAGGTTCTTTGCTAGCAGTTGTAATTTAGACCCCGTTCCGCTACCTTCACACGTTCTAAACACGTAAGTTCAGTTAGTTTGTTATCGACTCATAAGTCAGTTTATGCTAGTTGCTTTCACTTAACTAGCTCATTCTTTTATTCTGTATGTGTCAGTTGCTTTCCCCAACCGAACGTGTCGTTTATTTTTAGAAGAGCCGTTGGTGATAAGTTTATATCTCCTTTTTGAAAATAAATATTTATATATTTACATGAGTATTGAGAATATAACATTAAGCGTCAGTTCATAACCGACCGTTTGGTCGAGTTATATATTAAATTTATATATTTATTTTTACATGATATTTCTTTAAGTTTCGATTTATGTTCTTAGTAAAACATAATATATTTATATTTTTGTTTGAAAATTTCTAAACAAACTACATGTCATTTTGTTCGTTTTAACTTATAAAACTTATTATATTTATGTCTAACATATTAATATATTTCAATAAAATAAGTTTTTGTAGAATCATCGTTTTGACAAAAAGTGTCGTTATTGTGATTAATATTTATTGTTTTTCGTGACATAAAACTTAGTTTTATTAAAAAAAAAACATATTTAAGCTTTATAAAAATTTACCCCACCTCGTAACACATGTGTCTCGTGGAATTCGAAAGTATATTCGTGGATTGCCAACAATTTTCCGTGATGTTGTGGTTAGGCGAGACCATCTCTCCATCGAGGAAGCTATTGCTCTTGCTGCTTCACTTTCCGATGACCATGTTAGGGATGGAACTGAAGAAACACTAAGTGACCCCGGCAGATTACGGATAATCTTAGGGTTAAGTAGATGTTTCCCACGAGGGTTAGGTCCGGCAAAGATGGTTATTCTTCTGATAACCTGCAAAACAGACACCGTGAGCTCGTCACTGAGAAGGGGGGTTCCTCCTTGTGACCACCCTCCGGCGTGAGAATCAGACTAGATTGCTCTGAATATAAGTGTATATTAAGAGAAATAGCTAGAGAAGATAAGATAATATCAGATGATATAAGATAATCATACCGTTCCAAGGTGTTGGAGTATTTAGCCGAAGGTAGGTTTCCAAGCAGGTACGGCCAGCTGTATAATATTCCTTTTCCACCAACTACAGGCTACGCACGTGCCACGCTGGTGGTTGGTGGGTAGGCAGCGGCTGATAGTGACATGGCCGGCTGTGTACTATTCCTTTTCCACCAACTACAGGCTATGTACGTGCCACGATGAGGGTTGGTGGGTAGGCAGCGGCTGATAGTGACATTTTGTACTGGAGCATGCTCCTCCTCGTACTATTGTCGGTGAGCTGTCACTCTGTGATTGGTTCATGGGCTGCTTTGGTCAGATCTTGTCTATTTTGTCCATACCTTGGCAGGTATAGTACAAAAGATCTTCCAGAAGCATACGGACTGGCTCTTTTGGGCGGGAATATTCCCGCCTTGCTCATTCCTTCTTCAGGTGACATTGCTGAAGTATTAAGAGTTAGTGCCTTATGCGTGTAGCTTTACTGTTAGTGCGGGTAGCCTTCCTTCCTGGTATGTACCCACAGCTGCGGGAACAGGTAGAGTACTGTACCAAGGGAGGCTTTCCTGCGGGAACAGCTGGCTTACTGCGTGTAAGGTCTTCATCTCTCTGAGCATGGTGGGTCCTGCGGAACCAGTTGGTCTTTGCGCAGACGTACCCCATCAAGGTGTGTCTTGCGGGTCCAACTGGGCTTTGCGGGGACCTACCTCTTCAAGTCCCCCCAGTCCATTATTCTTCTCATGAATTAGTGAGGTGAACTTTTGGACTTTAAGCAAGGGGTTTTGAAAGAGCTTTTTGTCTTTTAAGGTTTTCCGTGGGGATTCTTCCCGCGGTTTTCCTAATGTCACTTGCAGAAATTCCCGACTTTTCTGCCTGATCTTTGGTTATGATGCGGGTAGGTGTTTAACCTCTCCACAAGTCGGGAGCGTTGAGTTTCACTTGTATAGGCTCTCCACGAGGAAGCTTTGCGGGGACCTACCTCTTCCGGTTCGATGACTGCATGTTATCCCTTCCACCTAACCGAGGGTGCGAGCCGGATGAGGTGTCAAAGTTTACCCTTGACTGCCAAATACCAAGCTTCCTCTTTTTGTTTTGTCGGGCGGTAAGGACGTTGTTTTCTCTTGTTTTTTGAGTGTAGAGGTTTGTGCTCTGGGGAAGATCTCTACCCAGTTGCTTTTCCGTTTCCGCGAAGCGTTTAGCTGCTGTCATGATGGCATCGCACGTGGATGGCATGCCATCTTTACCCGTCAAGGTGCGGATGAGCTCTGGGTCTTCCGCGCCCTGGATGAAAGCAGCGCGAACAAGATCTTCGCTAATAGTGCCCAGACTTAGCTTCTTTGAATTGAAGCATGTGATGAAGTCTAGTAAAGACTCATCTTCCTCTCGGATGCAGTTGAGGATCGTCCATTGCTCTTCGGTATACTTTCTTTGTTGACTGAAGTGTTGGCTGAACTTCTACTGGAAGTCTGCCCAATCGTAGATGTGGTGGATCGGTAGACGGTCAAACCACGCTCTGGCTGCCCCAACAAGCGTCATTTGGAACATGTAACACCACGTGGGTTCCGTCCAATTGCTGACGGTTGCCCCCGCTATGAATCTGTTCAAATGATCGTCTGGGTCAGATATACCATCATATGTGCCTATGTTGGACATTTGTTTGGCACTTTTCGGGGCAATTGCTTCCACAATGTCCCTTGCAAATTTGGACGTTCCCGCATTTGCAACAGTTGGTTTGAAGGTTTTAGAGAAGTCACGTGGGTTTCCACCCGCGTTTTTTGGTTTAAAGGTTTCTCCAAAATTTCTTCTGTGGAAATTTGCTTGTTTACGCTTGCCCCCGCTATGAAGACCGTAACATCTCAGATTTTTTAGTATTCGTATTCGTATTTGTTTACCCGATTCGGAACGTAATTCGGATCTTTCGTATCAACAAAATCATGCATTTATTAGTAAATTAATTGTGTTTAACTTAGTTTATAATTTTAAAAATTTCAATTATGCGAAATAGTCCTTAGAAACTCTTAAAATCGCTTAAAAATGCATTTTTGAAACTTCAGGGACTAAAACTGTCAAAAATCAAAAGCTGATAACCCCCCCCCCCCTCCATTCGCGCGATGCGAAGGAAGGGCCTTGAATCATTCGCGGCTGCGAGGGAAGGTCTGTTCAGCCAAAATCGTGTTCGATTCTTGTTTTATGCTAAATCTTACCCTGAACGACCCTAAATCACGAAAATTGAGCTACAAGTTAACTAATATGCTATTATGAAGTGTCTAGGTTCATTCCATATGTTTCCATCGAGATTTTGGAGATCATAAGACCCGATTTTGTCATCAATATATTATTCGTTTACCTAAACAAGTCAAGTTCTTGTTCTACAAGTTGTACCTCTGATTATTTAAACAATCCATACCTCCAAACCCTGGAATGTTACTGAAATATTAACTCTCAACCGTCACTTTCACCATACACACGATTTCTCCTCTGTTTTTGCTATATTGCTCAAGATACAAGTGTTCGTGTTTGACTTTGCTATATTTCCAATGCTTGACTTCCGTTTCCCATCGATCCAAGCATTTTCTGGGTAAGTTGTTTACAATAAAGTTGTTCATTATCATTTAATAGTCAATAACCCTCAATTAATTTATGAGATTGAGGGGAATGGATGAGTCAATTTGATATTGGTGAATAACTTTGACAAATTGATTTCTAACACTTCTGGTAGGAACTGACTTTCGTCCAGAAGTCTTTTATTTTTGTTCAAGATTATAAGGCTACTGACCAAAACCCGACATCCGACTCGCTGTTCGGATTTTGGTTAGTACCAGCTCGCTTAAATGTTAATTTTCTCATAACCGGAGTTCTAGACATCCGTTTGGATCGATTCTAGCGGCCATATTCTCTGTTTTAATCATAGTTTATTATCTCTAAGTTTCAGGTATGTTTGGTTTATCTCAGTCAGCATGTTAAAGGATGGTTCGCTCGTTTAATCGTGTTTTTATTCTTATTTCTCGCACACTCGCCTAAGCAATAAGGTGAGATATCATTCCCCTTTTATTTTACTGTTTTAAAATGTTTTGAGGGCATATGCGTATCTAATTCATATTTTATATCATATATATACACAAACTCTTAAACCTAAATATTGTGTGTATCTCAATAAAATGCTAATTGCTATTTGCTTAACTGTTCACTTTATCGCATTTGGAGAGGTCCATTATAAAGTATGATCATACGCCATCTTAGTAGCCAAAGCCCAATTCGCATGGCGATGGTTAACTAAAAATCACATTTGTATGCTAGTCATAGTAGCCAATTCCCGATTCACAAGGCAATGGTTAACTGACACAACTATTTTCTCATGGTTTGATTGATTTATACTTACATTATTTTGTTTGCTCATTTATCATTTATTATATACTATTATTAGTGTCAAAAATGGTGATTATCTCACTCAACATGTGTTGTTGACAAATCTCTGTTTATTTTGTATGCATATGCAGGTTATCAGTTGATTCGAAACTAAGGTGAATAACACATAGAGAGACATTAAAAATAAAGAATATTTACATTTTATTTTGTTTTGGATTATTATTGTTATGTTCGGAAATTATGCACATAGTTGAAAATCTGAAACAAATAATTAAATACATATTGTCATATTTTACATTGTATAATAGTACGTTGTGAGCTGTGAACCACGGTTTGCACTCCGGCATTTCCATCTTAGGTTAGGGTGTGACATCCTGGGCTTTCTTGCACCTGCATTTTTTCTGAAAAGCTGACAAAAAAGATAAGCTATGTTGCAAGGCACATTGTTTTTGATGTAGTATTAGGCCCGCAGATCTTTGAGGTCGACGATAAGGATGAGCAAAAATTGGTATGGTACCGATTGGTACCGGTACCAATCGGTACCGATTTGGTACCAAATCGGTACCAAGGTTTTGACTTTTCGAGACCGGTACGGTACCAGTATTTCCCAAATTTTACCTTAAATATCGGTACCGTCTCGGTACCGGTACCGTACTGGCACCGATTTGAACATTTCGGTACCGGTACCAAAAATTTGCGATTGTTGGGATCGGGATTTTTGGTACCGATACGGTACCGAGCTCATCCTTAGTTCACGACTCCCTCACTTTGGCTATGCTGAGTGATACTATGGCTCAGCAATCAGTGAATATAGAGAAAGAGTGGGTCTTTGAAGGCGGTGCTCTTGGTGCTGCTTGGATTATTTTCTTCATCACCATAACTCAAATGTACCCATGCCTCAATTATGTTACTACCTGGTTCTGGAGTTTCCTTGTCATCTTCATCTGAAAAGGTGGTCCTGGCTTCAAACCACAGTGACGTGTCTGTCTCCTCCTTAGTATAAATTCCCATATCAATTCCCAACTGAGTCACTAAGGTGGTGTACCACACTCCCCCGATTCTGAACTCCACACCTTCATCATCCCACGTATCCAAATGTCTTGAATTCATTGAGAATGAAGCCAAAAATTCTTTTGTTAACTCTGTTATAGTCCTTCCCTCGCAACTGAACACACGGGCCCATGGTCCCGTCACAAGGCTGTTGTACCTCTCAAATTGGTTCACCTGCCTTAATGTATTGGTGTAGGCGTAGAAGTTTCGTACGGGCTTCCTGTCAGCCATGTACCTGAGCCTCTCTTTAGAAATTTCATCCCTATGAGTTTGTTCGTTGAACATCAGGAATGCATGGAAGTCATCTCCTACTTCAGCCATCTTGAAAATGTATGAAACTTAGGGAAACAGGTAATAAACAAAAATTGAAACTGGAAGTGTAAGTAAAGCATGCCCCTGTGCTGCATGTTTTTTAAAGTTTTAACTTTGGTTTGATTTTCATTGACCATGGGGCGTGTTTTCTTAAAGCACATCCCGTGATTTTGGTCTGTTCTTCAACAATTCGGGAATCGAACTTGCGTGTCTACCCGGTTTTATGAATTTATCATCTTGGGTTTGGATTTATGGGTATAACAAGTCAAATATCCGAATCCAAGTGATTCTTATCTAATAACCCACTTAATTCAAGAATTAATCGGGTCTAGAATTAAACTCCACTTCAAACCCTAGATTCTAACAATTAATTAATGAAATACTAGATGGTTAATCCTAATTCATCCAAGTATGTCCTTAAGAAACGTGTTCTAGGGTTTAGTTTCAAACCGATTTTTACTTTTAATGGTCAATTTTAACCCTAGAATCAACAAAGAACAAGAATTGAACATACCTCTTGAATGGAATTGATGATTAAATAGAGGATTAGGAAGAATTAAGGTTAGGGTCGTTTTTCTCTTGCAGGGGGAGGCTGGTTTTGTGTTTGGTGAAAAGTGAAAGTTGGTTTTATAAACAAAATAACTGCACTGTAACATCGGGCATGCCCTCGTGCTTTATGAAGCACGCCGACTTGCTGCATTGTGCAGATGGTGATTTTTTGATTTTTAACCAATTTTTCAAACCGTACCCCCCTTTTAACGATTAAGACTTTTTTAATTAGGGATAATTTTGTTAAAAACACAAAAACATCTAAACTTCATAAAATGAAATCATTACACACATGGAAAATAATACACATGATTTTTTAGTTTTATCCGAAACCGAGCCTAATAGAGCAAAACAAGGCTCTTAACATCTTGTTTCGTAGAGCTTCTACCTAAAAACTACCGCTCCCAAATAGATATTGGATGTGTGGTGGAGCCTTCTTAGCCTCCATAAGTTCGGTGAGATTCTTGTAAAGTTTATCGATTTCTCGGTTTCGGTAGCCGAGTTTGAAGTTAATCTTCTTGTTGCGGTTTTCCGCAATGTAGAAACTTTCAAACCGAAGTAGCTCGACCTTGTTCGTGAGATCTATCAAGCGTGCTTCCACTTCCAAGTTGCTCTCAACATGTTCCCTCATGACCTCTTGAAGCTGTCCCTTCTCATGTTTGACCGCACCATTCTCATGCTTGATCTTTCTTACTTGACGCCACTCCATCCTTCTTTGATCCATTTGGAAGTGTTTTTGTTAGGTATGAATGGAATAGTAGATAGAGTTTCATTTTATAGATCATCAGTACATGAGGCACGCTGGTGTGCTTGGCCAGGCACGCCCTAGTGCTTCTCGAGGAATAAATGTTTCTTATTAAGAGAATTGTACGGCGTCAGCGCGTATCATGCTAAAGATTCTAGGGTGACCACACCCCGTGCTTTTTGAAGCATGCCGGCGTGTTTCAGCCACTAGAATTATTTTCTTTGAATTTTAACATGAGAGTGGATGATTTTTGGAGGAAGATGAAGACAAATCAAGACTTAATCCTAAATTACTTTCATTAATTTAAAATAAGGTCCTAAACACAAAATAGGGTTAAGCCTGACTGTCCTAGAAAACAACAAACATTGAGTTAAGCTCAATGTTCTAAACACTTGTGCCTAATGAACTTGATTACACGATTACAATTACCAAACTACCAAACTTCTTCTCTAAAAGCCGCTGAACGGATCTCCTCCATCAAACGGACCCGGTGGAGGGAAGCAAGTCCAACCGAGAACTTGGCATTGTATATGCTCGTTAATTTCTCTTAGTTCCATTTTGACATTTTTTACCGACTCTGTGCGTTGCAAGAGATGCTGCTTTAGAAGTAGGTTCATTTCTGTGAGTTCACGGATAACCTCTTGGAGCCTCAATAGTAGCTTGGTTTTGGTTTGAGGTCGGGCTTCGCTTCGAGGTGTGGGAATTTCATGGTTACTTTTAGAGGGCATTCTGATCAGTGTTTAGGCTATAATTAGTTTTGGGTTGGTGCAAGGAATGCATTTGCAAATGCTCAATTTATAGCTAAACAGACAGATGGGCATGCCCCAGTGCTTGAAGAAGCACATCGGTGTGTCCCTCTGCAAATTTTGTAGCGAGTCAGACTGAACTCAGATTCTTGTAGCGAAGATTCCGGCCCATAAATTGCGGCCACGTCCCCCGTGCTAACTGAAGCACGCTGGCGTGCCAGACCTAAATTTTTTTTAATCATCAGAATGGAAATCCTAATATGTACAATCCCTAGTTTAACGAGGATCTTGGCTAGACCCTGCTATCCTATGTTTTCAGTGTTTTGGGAGGAGGATGGTTACCTCCGAGGCTGCCTCAAATGGTCCATTAATTAAGGTTTTAATCGATGCCAATTGATTTTGAACTTGTGTCCGTTCGAGCTTGAAATTTCCACCATCCCATAGTAAAAAACCTTTTCAACTATGTATGGACTTGTCCAACGAGACTTCAACTTTCTAGGGAAAAGACGTAAACGTGTGTTGTATAACAGCACACGATCACCTATTCAGAATTGTTTGTTTCCTTTCAGGTGGACGTTGTGCGGATGTTTAGTCTTTTCTTTGTAAGACCAGGAGTTCTCGTGTGCTAGAGCTCTTAGTTCCTCCAGTCATTAATTTGATTGTTTCGGTTTTCACTTGCGGATATTGAATCAAAATTAACTGCTTGGAGAGCCCAATAGACTTTGTGTTTTAACTCAACTGGTAGGTGACATGCTTTTCCATAAACAAGTTCGAAGGGTGTCGTCCCTATGGGGGTCTTATATGCTGTCCAAAAAGCCCATAAAGCACCATCTAACTTTTCTGCCCAACTTCTACGGTTCACCCTAATAGTTCTTTCGAGGATCCTTTTGATCCCTTGGTTTGAGACTTCTACCTACCCACTGGTCTGTGGGTGATATGGTGTTGCCAATCAGTGGTGAACTCCATATTGCACTAGGATTTTGTCCATCTGGGCATTGCAAAACTGGGTACCTCTATCACTGATTAGGTCTTTTGAAGTCCCGAATCATGAAAATAACTTCTTCAAAAATTTAACAACAACCCGAGCATTGTTAGTGGGAAGAGCTTGTTATCACACCCCCGACTTAGGGCCTAGGCGTGTGACTCATAAGTTCGTACCTATTTTGTAAATATATCAGAGTTTAAGGTTGTAAAGCGGAAGACATGTTAAATATTATTATATTCAAAAGACGGGATTTTAAAACAGCCATTGATTTGTACGAAAGTGTTTGGATTACAAAACCATAATTTACATTATTTTAATAATAAAACGTCCATTGAGCCATCAGATTGTCTAATGGCTATACATCATCTCCAAACACCTACTCATTATTACCTGTAAAACAGTTATAAAAATATGTCAGCAACACATACTGGTGAACATGCTGGCACAAAAATTTTTTTAATACTTAGTTATCCCCTCGGGTATCTTATGACCCGGCCCATCGTGGCTTAGGAAATAATCAAGTCAAATTTACTATTATAAACATTTAGTATTACTTGAAACCTCTCAGTGATACCGCAGCATCGAGGACTTAGCAACTACTAATATACACGAGATAATCCCCTCACGGACATTACTTAGGTCCGGCCCAACGTGGCGGAGGCATTAGCAAGTGTGGTGCGGTGTGCCAACCGTCTACCACATATGTAAGGATCCAAACAAATGTATACAATAGCCTGAGGGCCAGTGAGTACTTTTGTTTATAAAGTTTTTGAGACATTTGAGCCAAAACAAGGTATACTTCAGCACGTATTTATCGATGAAGCAAATAAACGCTTTTTGCGCAACAAACGAACGATTAACCGAACGGGTTGGGTGATGACCCAGATATCCCGGGGGGCCATCTATAAGTGATATACATTTAATATAAGCTAAAATATTAGTAATATGGCCTTAGTTCGATAGCAAACAAGTTAAACGAAAACATGCTCGTTTAACTACTCGCTATAGATTTAAGTGCGAAAGATAGTTACAAAGCAAGCATTGTATCATCCGTTAAGCCAAAAAAGACTTACCAAACACTTATTTGAAATGTTTTAAGCGATCCGTGAAAATATTTTTGATTTTTACAAACATATATTGTGTTTTTATAAATTTATACAAAAATAGTTGAAAAACACTCGTTTTCGCACTGTTTGTTGCACCCGATATGTTTTCTGCGCCAAAACCGAACCCGTAATAAATTTGGACTTGGGTTTTCATGTACGGACTTGAAAGCCCAGAATTTGGGCTAAAATGGGCCCAAAATGGGCCCATATCTCTCTCAGTCGCCAAAGTAGTTTCCATTCCATTAAGTTACCTTTTTTTTATATATAATAGACTAGTAGATATTTTGTCCCAACACATACAACTTCTGGACATAAACTGTTTTTCATCAGCTCATCAAGAAAAATTAAGGTAATTATCATAATTTAATCATTAATTCATAGATTAAACATGTTTAAATTCATATAAACATGTTTTAATTACCAAAAATCATTCCTAACCATGTAAAAATCCCAAAAATGGTCCATAAACATTTTTTGATCATACACATGGTAAGGAACCTGGTTTGATAGTTATTTTGGCCATAAACACGGATTAAAGGGTTGAAACGTCATTTTTACGGTTCAAAAGTTCGTTTTTATACCCTAGCCGAAACCCTAAGTTAAAGGGCTGTTCTATTGATGAAACTTGCTTGGTTTCTGATATAGGACTTGTATCTAGCCTGCAAATAAGCACAAGAGCTTGAAATCTTGAATAGAAAGGCAAAAACGAGCCAAACCCGCTAAGGTAATGCCGAAACACTCGTTTACGGGCTGTTTAGGATAAGGTTGTGATGTGCATATTGATAGGTCTTGAAATTTTACAGGGTCATCAGGGACCATATCATTGAGACCTTTTCAAATTTGGTAAGTTTTTGACCATCCGAGAATATTTGGCGAATTTATTACCGAATTGGGACGTTTATTTGGGAAAAAATAGTTAAAATGCTTGAAAAATTATGAAATTTTGTGGACAACTCGGATTTGATGTATTTTGATCACATATGAATTTTGGGATCATTTGGAGAAGTCTAAGGGTGTTTTGTGCTTATGTGTTTGTATGAATTTTTATTGCCGAATTTGGGCCGAAAAGAATATTGCACGAGCTTTTTACATTCTGGAATTAATACAGGTTGTTTTGGGACATAATTTGAGTATTCAGGAATTTTTGTGGAATTTTTGGAAATTTTTTGGGATAAACGGACGATTTTCAGGCGAAATATAGCTGATAAAATGAATTTTTATAAATTAATAAATCATTAAATAATTCCAAAAATATTTTTATAAAAATCTACATATTTTAATTGATAAGTGGCCAAATTTTCATAATTTAATGATTAACGGTTAATAAATTATGCAAATTTGAAGATTAAATAACTTCAGTTTTTTTAAAAAAACCGGCGATTAACGAACCTGCGGGAATATCGAAACACCAAATGTGATCAAAAATCGTATTTTTGGATTAATTAAGTAAAAATGAATATTTCTATGAGAAACCTGGACAATCTGGATAGATTGTGCGCGTTTATTCTCAAATCAAACTGAATAAACGGAAACGGGTCTCGTAGCTAATCCAGGACCCCAATATGTGATCTTTCTTTATAACTTAATCATTTTATTAACCAATACATTTACCCAAGCTTATTTTCTCAATAACTGTTTTCTGAACGCGTAAACGAACAACTTGGCCCAGCTGGGAAAAAGGGAATCTGAGCCAAGTTTGGTTTTAAGTTTTAGACATTGAACAACATCACAATCTAAGCCTATTGCCTCTTTCTGGGCGTTCCAACTATACCTAGATTAGTTATACAGCCCAGTTTAGTATTGAGATTATAATAATATTAAAATATTAATATTATTATAATATTGATTATAGGAAACCGTGATTGCAAGTTATACAAACCTCGAACCGACGTGCTACTGATTATCTACTAAACAGTGAGTTTCATGACCCCACTTCTGAACTGTTTTACGAACTTTTGGGGTGAAAAGCAATCATATCTGAAACTTGTAATGATGTGAATTATCTAAGTGCTAACACACGAAAGTCTCCACGATCATATTGATTAACTTCGAGCCGGTGGCTTGTGAATAGTACTATTGGTTTAACAAACCCAAACGGAATCGGCCTGGTTGCCATCTCACATAGCGCCGTTTGTACATACAGTCAAGGCTTCACTGTAGCTTAGCATAATTACATCATTTACATACATACGTACTTATGTCATGATTACAAGTGTTAACTTGTGAATATTCATAACTGTTTTCTTGAAACTCGTGAAACTCACCAACTCCAGTAGTTGTCCCATTTTAAACTGCTTTTCAGGATTACCAAAGGTTGGAATAAAATGATGTCGTGCTATCTATTGTGGAACATGCTCGATGCTATGTGAAAAGATGCAAGGTTATTAGTACAAATAGAATAGTTTAACGAACGTATTTTGTTGTAACACCTAGTTTGAACACAAAGATATATCAATTTAATATAATGTAAATTAGTTTGTAATGTTTCTTTATAAACAGTGTTGTGGATACCAGAGGTGTCTTTTACATTCCCGTTTTACGCTTCCGCATTGTGCTAGTCGGGTGTGACAAAAGTTGGTATCAGAGCCATTGGTTATAAAGGATCAGGTTATCCCTTAGGGTACCTAAAATATAACTGTAGGCTCGATTAACTCTGGGAAATATTAAAATAATAATTTAATATTATATACTGATGGATATCGAGATGAACTTGTTGGGCAAGTGAGTTATTGTGGTCCGGAACATAATAACAGACTTGTTTGTACGAGGGAATTTGGGGAGAAGTCACGGAACGTGAGGGTAGGTAAAAATGGAAACATATGTGTATAAAAGATAATACTGAGTAAGTATATATATATATGTAAAACACATACGTGCTTATCTGAAATAAGGTGTATGAATATGTGTACGTACGATGTTACCGATAACAGTAAATCTTATTATAAATATTATATTCATTGATATTCAATAATAATTCTAATTATAACTAAAAATAAAATTTTAATAAAACTAATATTATATTCTAATATAATTAATATTAAATTTGGTTTAATTAATTAATCTTCCCGACAATAGTTAGCGCTAACAATAGATATTATTCTTATAACTAACCTTTGTGCAGAGATATGACAAGGAATAACGACTACGTACCGGAGGAAGAACCGGTAAGGAGGACCCAGAGGAGGACCCAGAGGCGGATCCAGAGGAGGACCCAGAGGAGGATCCAGAGGAGGAGGACCCAGAAGAGGAACCAGAGGAGGATAAGGAAGAGGTGGAAGAAGAAGTTATTTGTAGAGAGCTACCCAGTAATGTGCCAGACCTGTCCGGCTACAGAAGAAATAGTTACCCACCCAAGTCACCACGCAAAGATCAAAACGAAGTTAACAGTCAGTACCATTCACCTGCTAGAGTAGCCAGATCACCCACTCCACCTATTCACCTGTCGCCGACGACTTCAGCTACTGCACGAGTTCAACAGACTGCCCGTATTCGGGTAACCCCGATTGACCCTACCTCGATTCCATTCAGATCTACCCACTATCGGGGAGGACCTTCACGTCCTAGGACAGATACTTCATCTTCCCGTTCGTTGAGTATATCTACCCCTGGCCCTGACCACCCAAACGTAGGAAACAACTCTTGGATGGCTGTTCTGACTGACCGTGTGATAGACCACTGGATAGCCATAGATAACATTAACCAGGAAAGGAGGGACGTGACCCAGTGCTTATTGATGTTACAGCAGATAGTACTGAACCTGCAGCAGTCAGATGCCTACCACCGTTGGTGTTTGGATAGGGTGACAGTTTGACTGTGGAACTGTTACTGGATGATTAAGGTGTTGTTGTTTTTATGTTTGTGGCTAGTCTATCGTTTGTATGGATAGATTCAGGATGTTACAGATATGTGTACGTGATCTTTTGATACTCCATGTATGTATATAGTAGTATGTTATGTTAAAAATGGGGCACAATTTTGTACATTATTACAAGCACTGACCCTTACAGGGTTAAGTCTCCCTTAGTGACAGATTTTGATATATATATGCAAGCACTGGCCTTTATCAGGCTAAGTCTATGTACCTTTTGTTATTAATATACAGGGCAGTTTGTGAAATACCAGTGTGTTATTTGATTCACTATGCAACATTTATTGTGATTATGGTTACAATGTGCCGTATACTGGAATTAGTATTAATTGGCTTATATTTGTTTATCATTATAGAATGGCCCCAAAGAAAGCAAATCCTATGACTGAGGCAGAAATAGCCGAGATGATTGCTCGGCAAATGCAAGCAGTAATCCCACTTATTGTAACACAGGTGACTGCCGGTGTAAACGCAAATATGCAAACAAACCAACAACCCATCAATAATGTTCCCCCAAACAACACTGAAACTGTCAAAAATAATAATCCCCTGCCTAATACAAACGCCCCTCCCAATGCAAATAATCCCCCACCGGATACAATCCCCTGCCTAATACAAACGCCCCTCCCAATGCAAATAATCCTCCACCGGATACAAATAATGTCAACAACAACAATATTGTCAACATGGCTTCATATTTGTCCCAGGCCAAGGATCTCATGCAGCAGCTTAGTTCCTGCAAAGTGGTCCACATCAAACGAGCGGATGCTATAAGTAAGTTAGCATCCACCAGTTTCAAGCATCTGAGTAGAGATGTGCGGATTGAGATCCTGGACATCTCGTACGTTCCTCAACATCAAGTCATGGTTATTCAAACATGAACAGTTTCATGGATGAAACCCATCATGGAATATTTGTCCTCCGGTATTTTACCAGAAACAAAATCATGGCACGAAAGATCCGTCACAAAGCGCTATTTTATCAAGTTCATGATGACGTTCTGTATAGAAAATCCTTCCTCGGTCCATACTTTGATGCGTAGATGTAGAGGATGCCAATTACTTAATCACAGAAATACATGAATGCATCTGCGGGCTACATGCAGGAGCAAGGATGGTGGTGGCAAAGATCATGAATGCAGGGTATTACTGGCCGGCATGCACATGGACGCGGTCAAAGAGATCAGAAAGTGTGATTCTTGTGAAAGGCATGTGCCTCATATACTCCAACCCCAGAACAAGTTAATCCCAATAACCTCTATGTGGCCTTTCCAAAAATTGGCCATAGACATTATGGGTCCATTCCCAGAAGCACCAGGGTGGGTGAAGTTTTTATTGGTCACAATCGATTATTTCACCAAATGGGTGGAGGCCAAGCCATTAGAAGATATTACAGCAGCAAACATAAACAAATTCCTTTAGGAATTCATCATATGCTGTTTTGGCCTCCCGTAGACGATGGTTAGTGACAATGGCACTCAATTTGCTGACAAGGGGCCTTCAAGAATTTTTGTCAGAATTGCATATCACGCAAGTTTTCACGTCGGTAGCTCATCCAGAAGCCAATGGGCAAGTGGAGCAAGCCCATCGAAGTATCAAGGATGGCATCAAAGCTTTGTTGGGAATGAAAAGAACCGGATGGGTAGACGATTTGCCACATGTTTTGTGGGCTCACAGAACCAATAAGAAAACAAGCAATTCCGAAACCCCATTTAGCTTAACATATGGCACGAAAGCAATGATTCATGATGAAATAGGTGTCTCATTCGTAGGGATGATTTTGATTGATGAAAATGAAAAGGAGCTATAGTTGAACCTAGACCCCCTAGAAGAGCGAAGAGAGTTGCCGGCCATACGAGACAACAAGTACAAGCGCCAACTCCAAAAGTATTATGACGCCCATTTTAAAATATGCAAACAGAACAAAGGGGATTATGTATTCCAGGACAACGAAGCGTCAAACGCTGAGTCACCACGAAAGCTAGCTCCCGCTTGGGAGGGACCCTATGAAATCAATGAAGTCTTGGGAAAAGGCGCATACAAGTTGATAAAACTAGATGGAACGCCGATTCCCAGAACATGGAACATGGCGCAATTTAAACGGTGCAACTTATGAACCTGCGCAATATATTAAGGGCCTGCGTGCCTGTTGTTGTCCTGTGTGCCGTGTGGTCGGCCTGCGTGCCATTTTGCTGGCCTATGTCCCAAAAATTTCCTTTTTCATGTAATGAATAGTGATTTACTTGTTAATATAAAAAAAATAGTTGCACGCCAAATTCTCATGAACATTCATTTGTTATTATTGACTTGCGTATCACTAGTTCAAGTATCATTGTCTTGCGTGTCATTTGTGTATTGTATTTGACTTGCGCGTCATTTCAAACAGCTAATCCTATATAGACTAAATACATTTATATTGTAAAGATTAACAAGACAAAATGTAAAACCCATGTTATATATACAACCAAAAAAGGGATTACAAAGATAGAAACAGAAATATGTTACATCATATGACAATAAGATTATTCTTCATTTTGAAGATAATCGTGTAGCTTCTAGACGCCATCTCATTGGGGAGCAAAGCCTTGAATGGCATCCCAGATTGGGAAGTGTAGATCATCAAAGGCTTGCAGTTCCATGGCATACTTTGTGTTAGTGTCCACAACAAGAAGGGCAAAATTTTCCAAGGGACACCCCGCCTGTGTAAAACAAACTCCCTCCCAGAAACCCGCCTTGCGACCAGAATCATGGGATGCGCGAGCAGGCCGCACAAGACAGTTTCCCAAGACAGACCCTTCATGAATATGGGTAATAATCTGCAAAAGGGAAACTGAAATTATAATCCTGAACAAAAAATGAAGGAAAACAAGAAGGTAGGAGAGGTTCATACATGAGGGAGACCATGATTCACGAGCCACGCCTTGTCTTCAAGAGCCTGTTCTGCGGTTTGCTTTAGGTCACCTTGCTCACCAGTTAGTCGAATATTATCTGCAGTAAGCTTCTCAGTTAGGACGTTCTTGGTGGCAACTTCAGCATGCGTGGCAGTGATAACATCCTCCTTGGCTACAAAGCTTGGTCTCCAAGGCAGACCTCGCATCTTCTACCTTACCGAGTTCAGCTTCACGGGCGCAGGTTGGAGTGCGTGCGGCTTCGAGTGTTACATTTTGTTGCCGACACGCCTCTTCCCAGTCCTTGGCGGCAGATGCTTGACGAGCCTTCTCGGACTCCAAGGCCTTCTCGGCGTCCTTCAGCTTCCACTTGGCAGTGTTAGCTTCCAGACGGTACTTTTCCTTATCGGCCCGGAGATCCTGGAGAACATCATCCTGAGCTACCCAATTCTTTATTGGGACTTATATTTTAGACCGACGCATCGAATTATTATTATGGGTGAAAAATATTAATATTTTTGGTCTCAACCAAGGGTGGATGGCTTGAAGACCAAGTCATGCTAGACTAGTATAAATAGATGTATTTGTTAACTTTTCTAGCATGAGTGTATTGTGTATTGTGTGAGATCTAGGGTTTTATCTCTTAGAGAGAACCGCCGCCTCCAGGATGAGCTCTCCTAGAGGTGGCTGATCTTTATTGTATATATGTGTGTATGTATAATTGACTCTGTATAACAATCTTTTGACTAATGAAATCATACTACCACTTCTTTATTTGTGTTTTTGTTTATCCAGTCTATTGTTCATTGTAATCGATTCAGGCTCTCTCCCAAACACCACTCATCCGTCCAAAACACCTTTCAAGAGTGAATACGATTCGATCCCAGCTCAGATCCGAGCTCCACCGTTAATGACGACCATTATTCATGATTCCGCACCGGGGCTCGGGTCTTGTCAGCTGGTTTCAAAGCGAGTTGCCGAATCGTTAAGACTAACCGCTGAATCTGATTCATCTCGCTCTTGGATCCACCATGGACATTAAACCGATGAAGTTTTTGAAAAATTTTTAGGGTTTTGAATTTATTTGATGATTTGGGTAAAATTTTTGTGTATTGATGTTTGGGTTGATAACTCCTTCGGAGATTCAACATCTATTTCATGTTTATTTGGTCATATCGGTCCAGATCTGATGTAACAGTGTTTTTAGCTCGTTTTGGGGCAAAACTGTTATTGAAGATGATTTTCAGATCTGTAACTGCTGTTGACAGATTGAAGATAAATGGTTGATATCGAGATGATTGGGATATTGCTACAACGATTAATTTCAGTTAAAGAAGCTTGGTTCTTGATCTAAAAATCAGGGTTTTATGTGCTCATTATTGTTTATGATATGAGTGTGCTGCTTGAACAGCAAAGGGAATATTGAAGAACATTGCTGCTGGTACAATCTGATATGTAGAAGTCAAGAATGAACAGGTACTAGGAGCAATCTAATCATTGTTCGTAGCAGCAGATGGAAAATGCAGAGGGAATATTCAAGCAGGTTCTGTATTGGAAAATCATTGATTGATGATGCAGAAGAAAGGTCTGTTGTTCGAGCATCGATATGTGTACCCGAAAGGTATCTTATCTATTGCTCGAGCATAATGGACAAGACTGTCATGAAATATTACGAGCACAAGGAAATGTTTCTGCTGTTCGAGCGTCGATATGTTTACCCGAAAGGTATCTTATCTATTGCTCGAGCACAGTGGACAAGTCCTGAACTGTCATGAAGTATTACGAGCACAAGGAAATGTTTCTGCTGTTCGAGCGTTGATATGTTTACCCGAAAGGTATCTTATCTATTGCTTGAGCACAGTGGACAAGTCCTGAACTTTCATGAAGTCTTTCGAGCACAACGGAATGATTCTGCTGTTCGAGCATCAATAGGTTTACTCGAAAGGTAGCGTATCGATTGATTGAGCATGCAAAGTCGAGCACATCAAGTTTGGATTCGAGCACATAAACCCCAAGCACATCCTTGTTTATCTCAAAACAATCTCTTTTGGTGTCTAGCAAACTTTGTTTTACTTGAGCAAACCTTCTTCGAGCACACTTTGGCTCCTGAGCATGACCATGAAAAGAGAAGAAAAATACAAGTGTTTTTGAGCACACTTTTGATTTTGAGCGTGCTCTGGAAAAGACAGAAAAACAAAAGTGTTTTCTAGCAAAGTGTTTTCGAGCAAGGTCTCGAGCGTACTCGATGACAGAGAAAATGACTAAGTATTTTCGAGCAAGGTCTCGAGCATGGTCTCTAGCATGCTCGAGTAAAGACAGAAGCATGCTCGCGTAACGACAGAAAAATACAAGTGTTCTCTCGAGCAAGGGCCTCGAGCAAGCCCTCGAGCATGCTCGAGCAAAAAAAAAAAAATTATTTGTATGCCCGTGAAGGGACTTTGACTTATGTGTGCTCGTGAATGAATTACACTTGAGATTTTTGGTGCCGTTGACCGTTTGACCAAGCTGATCTTTACGGAAGATATGTACTAGGGGTACTTTGGTAAATTTTTTCCAATCATCAATAAGCAAAAGGAAATCAAAGCCTTATCAATTTTTCATAACTTCATCAAAGAGCTTTACAAGAACAAGTGTTGACCAAGCTTACGGATTTAATCCCTTATGAGTGTCAACCAACATAATGTTTTGTTTATCTTTGTTTATTACAGAATCAACACTCTTGATGAGGATGGTCAAGGTTTTTTCACCCATACTTGATTTGAAGAAACAATTTTCAAAGACAATTGCAACGAAATTGGTGGAGTAAAAATTCTTGAATTTCATTGCAAATTGCTTGTTTCAAATCAAGTGAAAGACTCAAGTTAAGGAAAAGTTGATCAAGATCAATAATCCAAGATTCTTTGGAGATGTTTCATTGTTTGTGTGTCTTCTGATTTCCTAGTACGGTTGAGAAGATAGAGTCATCACTAGTAACATGGTGAACTGATGACCAACATAGTTTAACCTCCTATGAAAACAGTCACTTGACAATCAAGAATGGGTTATGGTTGACTTGAATGCTATCTTGATTTAGGGAAAGGTTTGAAGATGACTTACAAAGGAAGAAACGGGTTTGAATAATGGAAGATTATTTGATGATCACATTGAGTTTATCTCTTTTTGTGATGACCTTGCTACTTAAAGTTGATCTTTGAAGTTTAAAGCCTCGTTCATATGCCCATACAACTGTATCCAAAAGTGATATAAGAGAGATGATTCGAAATGAACAATGGGAGAAGCTTAACGTGAGGGTGAGAAGTTCAACGAAAACCAATGGGTTTTTGAGATGATCATGGAAGAAATTCGATGGCATCGGTCTAAGGGGGAGATTGTTGGGACTTATATTTTAGACCGACGCATCGAATTATTATTATTATGGGTGAAAAATAATTAATATTTTTGGTCTCAACCAAGGGTGGATGGCTTGAAGACTAAGTCATGCTAGACTAGTATAAATAGATGTATTTGTTAATTTTTCTAGCATGAGTGTATTGTGTATTGTGTGAGATCTAGGGTTTTATCTCTTAGAGAGAGCCGCCGCCTCTAGGATGAGCTCTCCTGGAGGTGGCTAATCTTTATTGTAAGTATGTGTGTATGTATAATTGAATCTGTATGACAATATTTTGACTAATGAAATCATACTACCACTTCTTTCTTTGTGTTTCGATTACATATATTTGTTCATCCAGTTTATTGTTCATTGTATTCGATTCAGGCTCTCTCCCAAACACCACTCATCCGTCCAAAACACCTTTCAAGAGTGAATACGATTCGATCCTAGCTCAGATCCGAGCTCCACCATTAATAACGACGATTATTCACTCTTCCGCACTGGGGCTCGGGTCTTGTCATTCTTACCCATAAACATTCAGTCCCGATAGATCTCCTAAGTCGTCGAGACCAAGTTTTCCATACGATAGATATGTGCATTGGCAAGGGATACGCGGGCACGTTTTGCGTTCCGCAGGAGGAACACCCTCGTGGAGAAATTCAAAACAAATTTCCCCATCGGTGAACCTGGATTCTGGAGTCAGCTTCCAGTCTGGACGATGACGTACCACATCCTCCTGTAGATCACGAGCCCTCGCATCCCTCTCCAAGGATGAGCAAGTAGGTGATGGAGGAGGAAGCTTGGAAGACTGTCCCGCTTGTTCACCATCCCCTTGTAAAACAGGGGGAAACGGGTAAAGGAACTTGCATTTCTGCCACATCTCCAGGAGATCTTGGAGCAACACCCTCATGCGCCTTCCCCTTGTCAGTGGGATAAAGTTTGCTGGGAACACTCTTGGCGGAAGGGGAATCCGAGATAACAATAGTAGCAGTGGGCTGAGGCATAAGATATGATACAATAGAATAGTTAATACTCATGATAAGAGAGGAATTCGCGAATCAGAATATACCTGGGACGTCTTGTAAAAGAGTGGTATTTCGATCACGAAGGCGGGTCCTCTTCACTTTCTTGGGAGAAACAGGAGGAGAAGGGTCAGAACCCTGGTCCTCAGCGCCCGCCACCCCAGAGGTATGGGAGGGACTAGCTTCCTTCCTCTTACTACCAAAAGCTGTAAATTACGCAAGTATCAGAAATAATCACGTATAAACTAAATAGACAACGCATTACCTATAATGTAAAGGGCCACTGAGACCATAGGTTCCTGACGGATCATCTATGGGATAAGAAGTTATCTCTAGTTTTGTCAAGAATGTTGAGCTCATTCTTATCCTGTGGTAAAAGTTGCATCGTCTGTGGCACGCCATCAGCAAGAACGGCCAGGAGGATTCCTTCAGCTGCACAAATGAGCTGCGTAAGACACCAAGACAAGGTACTTAAAAAGATAATGACATACTTACTTCTGTTTGGCATGCGGAAGTAGGGGACAACATTCGGATAGGGCCACAGGTGCCTCATCCCAGCACGCACCAACGCAACTTCAGGGATGGGGCGCATCGACGTAGGGGTATGTGTCAATAAGTTATACCACCCCAATCCCTCAGGACGCTCAACGCGTGGTAAAGAAAGTAGTGGTTGATCCGTTGGGCAACGATACATGGATAACGGGACCGTGTCGTCCCGCACCCATAAAAACTTGCTTTACCAATGAGAATCCAAGGGGGATGTCTCGAGTGCAATTGCATCTTATATAAAACTGAAAACTTGTCAAATTTTGGAACAACACCATGCGCCCTTCAACAGAACTCGAAGTGGTGCATGCGCATTAACCCTGATGCATGCAGCTGAGAAAGATGAAGCATCTTGCCAGTGATGAGATTACCCAGAAACCTAGTAATCGGAAACTTAAGTTTTCTAGATGCAAAATACTCAGCATACACGTGGTTTATCAGCCGTAGAACCTGGAACTGTGAATTCTGGTTCCCATTCAGGAGCAATCCCGTAAGCATTGACGATGTCTTGAAATCCCTTTACATTCCAATCAATAGGGATACGATCAACAGTCTGAAGCACCGGTCTCGTCGACATCATATAATCTGCTAACAAACGATTTGAACGAGCTATGGCGACTGTTATGGTTTTGAAATAGAAGAAGCAGTTTCACAAAAGACGGTGTACACAAAGTGAGAGATCAATTAGTATATATACTGATCGCAATTATTGTGGTGAACAGTAAAAGTAAATCATTGACCAATAAAACCACGACCCGTCAAGCAGGAAGATGTACAGATCAAAATTCAAATCAAGATGAACAGCCGTCATATACTGCAGACACGTCAAATCTTAATTCTAATTGGAACAGTCACACCTCGTCAGCTCCTAAAAATCTAGGCGCATTCATACTCACAAACTGACGAGTGACGAACCGAATGACTACAACTAAAACGCCAAACATTCAAGGCAATATAATTGCAAAAGAATAAGAAAAAGACGAAAATTGTACTTATCCACGAGCAAGTAAGGCAGGTGAAAGACAGCTATACAAACAGACAATCGTAAAGGAAGTTCAAGTTCAAAAACAAAGGAGATAGCATAATGAAGTAGGTACAATTTTATTTCTCTAAAAAGTTCATATTTACAATACAAGGAAACGAAACACAAGATACAAATTCCTATTAGTTAAGCCTCCTTCTTCTCATCCTCTATATCGCCACGGAGTTCCTTGAGATGTAACCTCAAGTCGCCCACGCAGTACTCATCACGGCGATGCGCCTTTATGTAGTCCTTGATCTCGAAAGATAGATTCTCAAAAGCGTAAAGACTGGCGTCATATTCGCCTTGGACATCTTTTCCATGAAGTACAAAATCAAAGGACGGACGGCCTTCACGGGCCATGGCATAGCCTTCTTCAAAACCGGCTTTCTGGCCTGTCCGCGAGGAGTTGATGTGGAGCTTGGCGAGGCAATCCCCAAGTTCATGGCCTTCCTTGATATGGTCAATGACCTGTGACAAATAAGTTCAGGATTAACAAGCCATATACAGAATAAGGGGAAGGAAAATTTTAAAATTTAAAGATTACCATTGTGAAGCCATGTTTAAGAAGCCATTGCCTTTCAGCGGACAGCAACTTGTTTGCCTCCTGCAAACTTTATTCTCGTCCAAGAGGCAGGTAGTATTAGCCTCCAGGGTCGTGATGCACCCATCCCTCTTCGCGATTTCGGTCTTCAAGCGCCGGATTTCTTCTTGCCAGGCGGAAAGGAAGCCAGTTTATACGAAGACCTGACCCTCCAATCTAGAGTTTGTCTCCTTGATCGTTTGGAGGGCAGCGTCCTTCTCTCGAGCTTTCGCCCGGGCAACATTCTTAGCTTCCTATGCCTCTCTCATCCTCATGGCAGCATGAATCAAGTCCCTCTCCCCGGTAACCCATCCTTCAAACATCTCACGCCCGGTTGACACAACATTAGCCAATTGAAAGCTAAGTGTCTGTGCCAGATTTTTCCGGGTGTGAGCATGGTTATGTTCACGCTCAGCGGGGGGCGGGGTAGGTAGTGCTCAAAGAACTCCTGGCATGCGCTTACATCAGAAAATAGCTTGTCATGGCCAAGATTCCATGAGAGAATGAAGGTAGAGGAGCTCTCTTGCTGAAGTTTGGAAGTGGAAGCTTGAGTGGGCCCCTCTACCTTCCCTCCAGCAGAACGGGAGGATTTTTAGAAGTATGCTTGGGAAGAACATCTTCCGTTTCTACCACCAACCCCTCAGGGTGTGCTCTTGTATCTTTAGTAGCCTCAGTCTGCGGGTTAGAAGTAATTTACATACTTGCGGGTTCCTCATTGGTACTGTCAATGATTCATTCCCGGAAACGAATCCTCTTGGACTTCTTCGGAGCAGTTGCCTTCTCAGCAATCTCGGATGCCTCCCCACCAGCGGGATCATCGGCATCGGAATTCCCGCCGTGGCCAGATACACCAGCGGTATCTGCCTTTCGCTTACGCCTGTCGGTGAGATCTGCAATAGCATGCAGAACTCCTGCATAATCAATAGCTAAATTATCAAAAGACGATGATCCTTCACTAGACGAATCCTAGCTAGAAGAAAGGATGATCGTCCCGTTTGAATGCATAACGGTAATAGGACAAGGGTTCAGAATGTACACACCTTGAGCCACAGCAGCCTCGTTAACCACGGGTAGGAAAACTAAAGTTTTCCTTAGTCTTCTCAAGAATGGGCTGCTGCCCAATCTCAAGCGGACTCCGGAACATGTTTCCAGCAATGGTAGGGATGAGGATGTCAAAAGTTGTGCGATCCTCTAAAACAAAATCAAGTTAAAAAAAAAGAAAAAAAGAAAAGAGAGAGAGAGAAGAAATTACAACTTACTTCCATCATCCCTAGAGAAGTACGGGATCTCATCCGAGAATGGCCACAAGTAGCTCATTCCTACCAGCACAAGCGCAGACTCCGGGATAAGACCCATCGGAGTAGGGGTTCGCGTCAGAGTGTTGTACCATCGCTGATCACTGGTATTAGCCACGGGAAGATCAGAAAATTTCTGGGTCAAGGAACGGTATACCATAGCATCTGGTATCACGTCCTCGTTGATCCAGAAAAATTTGGTCTTCCACTCATGAGCACTCCACGGAGGCTCAGAACCTATCGCCTTCTATGAAACGGCGTAGCTAAACCAGCTCCCGCGGACTTGGAGCTTGTAGATAGCATAAAAACGCTCCACAGAGGGAGTCTCCCTCAACGACCTGCAGCAGAATTCAAAATGTCGCGGCCGTATAAGTCTAAATTGATGAATCTGGGATATGTGGATCCCAGTTGCAGTAAGAAAATCACTCAAAAACTTCGTTATTGGCAGCATGAAGTTTCTGGTGGTAAAATACTCCCCACTCTGGTGCCAATCCGTAAAGATTAACGATGTCTTAGAAATCTCCCTCTCTCCAGTTGATCTGGAAATTCACGACGGTAGACTGTGGAGTTTATCTTCTACCACCAGCCATTAGAGCAACGGCAAATACTTCACAGTGAGCTATGATGTGTAACAGAAAGAAGGCAGAAATAGAAGATGGATGGTTATCAGAATTTTTGTAAGTAGAGTAACAATGGAAACACTCATACTCTTTTATACTCATCGTAAGTAATGTGATGCGAAGGCAAACTGCTCACCACAACGTCATCGTCCAATCAGAAAGCGTCACGTTAGGCAGGAACTGACAAAAACAAAATGATTTTGAATAGGACACCTTAAAATACGTGTAGACATCTCGAAAGTCACCCTTTTCAAGACTCAGATTGAAACCATCACATCTCAAAAGACAGAACAGTAACCCAAGTCCAAACAAATTGTGGAAATACGCAGAACGACAAACTCAACCCACGCCAAGGGATAGAGCAGTAAGTACATATTTCCACCCGCGACACCACATCGCAGAAGAAACAATGGACTGGGGGGACTTATAGAGGTAGGGTAGCAAAGCTACCCGCAAACCAGGAAATATACCTCACGGGTCCCCAACACAACCCGCGGGTTACCATTGAGCATCCATGAAAGGAACCCACGGATTACACAAAGGACACCACGGGTGCAAGGTCCTCATGTATGTGGAGGAGCAGTTGTAACAAACTACTCCTAGAAGGATTTCCCAACATTCCCTGATAGAGACACCAGCCAAATTCGGGAAATACCGGTACCGTACCGTACCGGTACCGATACCTATCTCAAAAGTCAAAAGTTTGGTATCGATTCGGTACCGATTTCGTTCCCAACGTGGCCAGGCTGTCACATCCAATATGCGCTCAACACGTGTTCATTTAGGTAGATATGGAATATCTTGATAGCGAAAACTCCACCAATCACCTTCCCTCCACCTTCGGCTATAAATACTCGAATCATTTCCATGAGGTATTCATTCACTCCCACACATTCAGAGCAATCACTTGTATTCGTACTTATTTCTGATAAGGACTGTAATTATTCTCACGCCGAAGTGTGGTTACGGGAAGACCCCCCATCGCGTCCTTCCCGTAACGAGACTCACGGTGTTCGATTTTGAAGGTAGTCGATTGGAATCTGACCTCATCAAACTATCAGTCGACTCACATTTGGGGAAACGTTGATTCAGACTATCCAGTTCGATTATGTGCTTCTTCAATAGGGAAATAGAAACTAAAAGTGAATAAAATTATCTAAAGGCCAAAATAAATAAAAGATAAAGAGGAATAAAAATGTTTCCAATTATAAACAATGATTAAAATAAAACTTGGATTATTCTTAGAAAACTTTATCGTGTCCCCGGTAATGACGCGAAAAACTTGGTGTGTGCGTGTGCGTTGATGAGGGTTTAATTAGAGTTGTTGTTGATTCACACAAGACCATGTTTTAAAATTTATAAAAATGATTTCTACTATGACTAAACCACCCACAAATAGGAAAGTGTATCTATCGTATATGTAGGATAGTATTGGTAAGAAACAAGTATTGATCCGTGGACACAAATAGTCTCTAATAATAAATCTTTGTTTTAATTTAATCGGAGGTAATAATAAGTTAACGGTGGTTTTTAAAATATTTCTTTTTAATTTTAAAACATATAATATAGGTGACAAGGAGATAAGTTTTTAAACGAGAAAATCAATAATTAAAGATTACCATCTTAAATCAAGAATCCACTCCATTCTTTCTTGATGATTATCATGATGAATGTGTGATAAACTTTCTTTAATAATATATGATAGAATAACCCCTCATTTCTAAGTGAATTACTCTATTACAAAGAAGAAAGTAGCATGCATATCTTCATGTCTATCATAAAAATGTCAATTTAAGTAAGCAAGTAGTTTTAGTGAAGCATTAAGATTATGATTGACTTTAATTTCTCAAATACCAATTCTAACAACTTCCGGTGGTTATAGTTCATTCACACAACCTCCCCTTAGTTGATTTAAGGGGATTATAATTACACATTCCTGTACATATGATTTCTTTAACTAGCATGATAACCTAATCAATCGTGTTAACAATTTTATTTCAGAATTACCAAAACTAGAGAAATTGATCGTAGCTTGTATCTCATCATTTCTAAGTATAATGCAAGAATACATGTTTTGGATAAAATATCAAGATATTCTTTTTACCATTTCTAGTTTCCAAGAACATGAATGAATCATGAATGAGTGTTAATCATCAATCTTGAGTAAGTGACTTAAGATAACAAAACATGTCTCAGCAATGGACAAAATAACCATGTACTTCACAAAAACAAAATCACATATTCAATATAATCATCAATTAGAACAAAGCTTCTGCATAGATTTTAGATGGTAAATAGAGGTTTAACTAATAATGACCATTATATGAACATCAAAGAGAATAAAGATTACAAACACATGATTAAACTAGAACAATCTAACCAATATGGATGGCACTCCTTTCTTCAATAGTGGTGGATGATGATCATGATGGATGATGATGATGATAGCCTCCTAGCCTTCTAACTCTCTTATGGAACTTATGGAACTTCAACTCAAGTGTAAAATGAGTATTTTGTAGTGAGAAATAGTCCTAAACATGTCCAAGCACACTTGAAACAATGCACACTCCTATTTATATTCTGTCTGGAGAGTCTGTCAAGCCCGCGTGCTTCCTGGGGCACGCCGACGCGTCTAGGTGTACATGTGCATTAATTGTTCTGTCAGATCGTACATGATGACTCACCACGCCAGCGTGCTACATGGGGCACACCCCTGTGTTTTTGGTGTCAGATATATTCTTTGGCTTTTCTGAAAGGTGACCAAACCGGCGTGCTTTCGGAAGCATGCCCCCGTGTGCAGCTGGCAGCAGATTTTGTCTTTTTCTATCAGGATTTTATCTTTTCTTGTATATAGTGCGTTTTGCTGTTTTGTACCACAATGACTTTGCCTCGTTGCATGAGAGCACAACCAAGACCCTTGATTCGAGGCATCACAATAGACAACAAAATCCTCATTTCCTTCGGGTAGGGATAGGATAGAAGCGTCGAAGGCATACGCCTTAAGGTTTGAAAAGAATCATCTTGCTTTGGCCCCCACTAATAAGCTCTACCCTTATGATTTAAAGTGGTGAGAGGAAAATCAATCTTGGAAAAGTTCAAAATGAAGCAACGATAATAACTAGCAAGGCCGAGAAAGGATCAAACTTCAGTGGGTGAATTCGGGGTCATCCAGTTTTTAATGGCTTCGATTTTAACGGGATTGACATGAATGCCTTTTACGTTAATGATGTGGCCAAGGAATTGGACATCTTTAACCAAAACTCGCATTTGGAAAGCTTGGCAAAAAGTTGTTCTTTCTTCAACAACTCGAGGATATCTTGTAAACGATTGCCATGCTCAAGTTTAGATTTCGAGTAAATGAGAATGTCGCCGATAAGCACGATCACGAATTTATCAAGATAAGGCTTGCATACGCGGTTCATGAGGTCCATAAATACCGCAGGTGCATTGGTCAAGCCGAAAGGCATAACCATAAAGTCGTAATGACCGTAACGAGTTTGAAAAACAGTTTTGGGTATATCATCCTCATGAATGCGCAATTGGTGATAACCCAGATGAAAATCTATTTTTGAAGAGCAAGATGCGCCTTGAAGTTGATCAAAAAGGTCTTCAATTCAAGGAAAAGGGTAACAGTTCTTAATCATGAGTTTTTTGAGTTCACGATAGTCGATACACATTCTAAAGGAACCGTCCTTTTTAACGAAAAGAATAGGTGCGCCCCAAGGTGACGAAGTTGGGTGAATGAAACCCTTGCTGGAGAGTTCTTGAAGTTGACTCGCCAATTCTTGCATTTCCGAAGATGCGAGACGATAGGGAGCCTTGGAGGCGGGATTCGCACCAGACACTAGATCGATACGAAACTCCACTTCACGAGTAGGAGGTAAACCAGAAACGTCGTTAGGGAAAACTTTGGGAAAATCACGAACTACTAGAATTTCTTTTATTGTTTCTTTTCCACGAAGTTGGCAACGAAAGCCACATACTTTTTAAGCAAGTATTTTTGGGCTTGGATACATGACATAAGCTTGAGCCCTTTGGAAGGATTCTCACCAAAGATACGCAAAATCTGCTCGTCATCTAGCAGAATCCGAATATACTTTTCAACGCATAGGATTCAACCATGAATCACCGAATCAATCTAGATAGTTTTACCATTTGTGACTTCAACTGTAAAGGAATTCTCGAGCTTAGAGAGAGACGAAGAAAGCATATTGTCACAGAGTTATCCCTCAGACTACGTATGGTGCCCGAAGGCCAGCTAATCAGTCCACTCATGACCAGTGTCTGCTGGTTTCGTCCTGCC
The DNA here is from genome assembly GCF_021521415.1 of Bidens hawaiensis. Taxonomy (NCBI): domain Eukaryota; kingdom Viridiplantae; phylum Streptophyta; class Magnoliopsida; order Asterales; family Asteraceae; genus Bidens; species Bidens hawaiensis. Next base: position 79,066 of record NW_027500196.1, read on the forward strand.
TTCGACTCATCAGGCGAGCAGCAACAGCTCCCAACCAGCGATGCGTTCGTCATGCAAGCACGACTAGGCATGTACGCCTTCCTTCCAGCTGAGGCTGCCCAATGATGTCCGGGACGAGCCAACAAACCCAAGCGTTTCAACACAAATTAAGCATCTTGATCTTCAAGTATTTGTTCCATGACACTCTCCCACCACCATAACTATACACGTCCTCGTGCACGCACATGTCATCCTATACCAACGTGTAAGACTTAGACGTTGTGTTCTTCCCCCATGCCATGCATGTCTAAAGGGCAAGCTCACCGTCCCATACCAGCTCATAAGCCGAAGCCATGCGTTTTGAGAATGATTAACTCTAATAAATGGGACACCCAATAGTTCAGCCAAAATGTGAGTTAGCCGTGTCGGTTAATTATGCCGCCGGATTATGTGACGTCGACGTTCGCCAAGTTAGCAGACTTCAAAACAGGTTACGGCTCTGCTACACCGTAAAACTTACAACACGAACACTGTGGTCTTCACTTCACTTGACTAGGGCAGTGCTCACGATCCCATACTTGTGGCGTACAAAGACCGTTCGATCTTCTCCCACCACCATTGCTTAACTCAATCTCGACATTTTTAAGATCTTGTTGGTTCAGTTTACACGTTCCAACGTATCCGAGGTTCGACCTACTCTGATACCACTTATCATGGAGTTATCCTTCAGACTCCATGTGGCGCCCGAAGGCCAGCTAATCGGCGCGCTCATGACAAGGGTCTGCTGGTTTCATCCTGCCTTGGACTCATTAGGCGAGCGGAAACAGCTTGCAACCAACGATGCGTTCGTCGTGCAAGCATGACTAGGCATGTACGCCTTCCTTCCCGCTGAGGCTGTGCCAATGAAGTCTGGGATGAGCCAACAAACCCAAGCGTTTCAACACAAATTAATCATCTCGATCTTCAAATATTTGGTCCGTGACAATATGCTTAAAATTGATCGACACAAAACTCATATCGGCACCTGTATCAAATAAAATGGATGCATAAACGTTATTAACCAAGAATGTACCGCTCACCACATCATTGTTATGTTGAGCTTGATTTGCATTGATCACGAATTCCCTCCCCCGAGCATTGGGCACGGTTGGAGCAACTTGAGAAGTTGAGGCTTGGTTGGCTTTAACTAGTTAAACAACTTGATTCGCCATAAGCTGTGGAACTGGGGTTTAATAGGATTAAACTTGATAGGGTTGAGCAGGATGCATAGGTGGGCGACCATTCTGGCTTGATAAGCGAGTCGAGGACACGCGTTGCAGATGTGATTAGGATCTCCACAATGGAAACACACTCGAGGGATGAGGTAAGCTTTAGCGATGGGTTGAGATTGGGTCAAAATATGGTTCTAGTTCTAAGGTTGAGGAGCATGAATTGGCTTCATTGGGTTTAGTTGAGCACGCATTAGATTAAAAATTCATTAAGGAGGTGATCTAGGTGGCTAAAATGGGTGTATTGGCAGCATGGAAGGTTGGTAGGGTGATGCTTTTGGCAAGTTTGGCGATAAGGGTGAGGGCCAGTGTAGGGTTTCTTGAATGGTGGGGCTTGAAGATATTTAGTCTTGGATTGAAAGTACTGGGGTTGAGGTGGGTTTTGCTGGGTTAAAGAATAATTATCTTTTGGTTTCTTGAAGTTCTTGTTGCGGTTTGGTTTGGGTGTGACTTCAGCCTCGATCTATTTGGAAGGTTCGGCCTTGGTTCTCTCAACAGTCTTCTTGCTACATTTGAGGGTTCCTACCTTGATGTGGATGTCAGACAAGGATGCAGCAAGGATAATAGCCTCACGAAGAGATTTGAGAGCACTGCTTTGGACTAAGTCTCGGATTTGCCTTGGTAAACTACGAATATACTTACCAATCCCACGAGAGAGGGAGTGACAAGATGTGGTACCAAGACGCTAAGTTCGTTGAAGCGAGCGGTGTAAGCAACGTTATCACCACCCTATTGCTTAAGGTTCCAAAATTCCACCCCATGATTCTTGGCTACCTCAGTACCAAGGGCGGATTTTTCTTGCATCCATCAAGTTAAGGTTCTTTTCTCGATGACACTCGAAGCAAAGCGTGTCTTCCTGTCATCAGGACATTCGATATGGAGGAAAGTACTCTCTATACTTTGGTACCATTGTAGTAGGGTAGTGGCACCTTTAGAGCCATCGAACTTAAGAGGTTTCGCATCATTGAAGGTCTTATAGCAAAATGAGTCGGAGCTCAAACCCGAAGTGGCTGAGTTCGAATTGGAAGCAATGGTTTGGTGCATTTGAGCCACCATTTCCGTGAGCATAGTAGGATTTGGGTTGTTATCTTGCGACTAGAGGTTCCTGAAGGACGACGCTTAAGGTAACGGGAAGACATTCTGTGAACAAGGGTAACAAAAACCGTGAGTCTCGGAATAGTATATGGTATACAAAAAATTCTTGTTAATGTTTGTTTAATATGAAAAATCAAAACAATAAAAAAAATAAATGTTGTGTGGAACTCAGAGTTTTCATGAACCACCATTGACTCTTATATTCCCACACAAAAGTCAAAAATGCATAATCAAATCGAACCGAAAGCTGGGTATTCGTGTATCACCACGACTTGACAGACTTTCTATTAAAAAACATTGTAAAACATTGAGGTCGGAGTCATACGTCGCATGAACCACCATGACTTGTATGACATCCTTAGAAGTGTAACCATATCCCGTTCACAAGGAGGACATGCTCACGTTTTAAAGCTTAAAGTTGTGATTCGTATGGCATTTGGTGTGGTACGTTTTGGCCTAATAGGTTTCATGCCCTTTCTGAACTCTCCAGGTAAGAAACCGGGTCCCACATCTGATTGGGATTTATGCGCATTGCTTATCCTTAGGTTTCAATAACCTTGGTGTCAAGAGTTCAGAACGCAAGCATGTCCCCCTTCCAATTACTATATACCTGCCACGTATGTCACACCCCAACCTAAGGCGGAAATGTCGGGGCGTGATCTGATTGCTCACAGCCTGAAGATACTATCATATATAAAATGTGACAATATCTAATTAATTATTTTATTCAAATAATACACACATTATCCAATAATAACAAGCAATTTACAAATATGAATATAAGCTCAAATAATGTTTATCTTGATTATATCCTAAGGTCTTGTCTACATGTCTAAACTTCAATCTTCAAAATAAGCAAACTGCATATGCGTATAAAATGGAGTTTGTCAACATAATGTTGAGTGAGAATATCACCAGTTTTGACACAACAATATAAATAAGCATAACGTGATAAAAGCAGTAAATATAATCAAACCATAAACAAGTATGTAGACCGTTGCCAAGCGAATCGGGTGTTGGTCAATAGTAGGAACACCCACTATACGAATGAACGAATTGTAAGACAAGTAAGCAAGTAGCACGTAAGTTTGATTAAGTCACTCACAATTACACGTATGTATTTGTTTGAATATATATATATATATATATATATATATATATAGTATGAAATACAGATAGATACGCATATGTCTCCAAAACATTTAGAAAAGTTGGTAAAATAGGGGATGATAAACTCACCTAAGATTAATGACAAACGAATGTAAATACTAAAAAGTGAGTTAATGAATAAGTGAGTCGTCCACTACACGTCAAACGATATAAAAAATTTAGAATATGAGACTTTAGATATGATAATATAAATAAAACAAATTCGTTGCCATTGGAATCAATCCAAACGGACGTTTAGATTTCAAGTTATGTTTGATTTAAGATTTAAACGAGCTGGGTACTGACCAGAAACCGAACAACGAGTCGGAAGTCGGGTTTTGGTCCGTCGCCTTAAAATTACTTTACGAGAATAAAAGTCTTCTGGACTAAACATTGAATCCGACCAGAAGTATGAGAAAACGGATAGTCAAACTTGTTGACTATTTTGCCATTCATCAGGTTTTAAAGCGATTGACCAATCAACACCCTTTAACCACCAAAATTGATTGAAGGTTATTGACTATGGAATGCATATGAATGATTTCTATATTTACAACTTACCCGGAAAGTGAAAGAATCAATCGAAACGATTAGTCAAAGGTCCTCACATATGCAAAGTCAACCGTTTATGAGTGTATCTTCAACAATAAATCAAAAACCGAAGAAGATGATGAAGGTTGGAGGTAGGTTACGGTTGGAGGGTGTTTATTTAGGGTTTAGGAAAATTTATGGCAAGAGAAATAAGGGTTGTTTATATAAGAAACACTAAAACGAACTAATTACGGTTATTTACTCGTTTAAAAAACCGAATCCAGTTTTAGTGATCAAATCAATATTAAAATCAATAAAATTCTTTCTTGGACAAGGTTTAATGAAGATGGACATGCATCTAAGCTTTGGGGATCTCTTGGGGCTTAAAACTCTGATTTATGCCTAAAATAAATGATTTGGTTGCTAAAAACAAATTAGGAAACAAAATAAGCTACTTAATGAGAAAATATGGTGCAATAACTAATAAAATTTGGATTGGACACCAAGAAAACGAAATTTGACTAGCTATAACATTTCTTGGAGTTTAAGTTACGTTAATTTAATCGAAAATAGGAAAGAATTGGTAAAATTGGTCCTTATAGATCCTGAAAATGTGATTTTTAACCGTTTTAAGAAATTTTAAGAGTTTCTAAGGATTATTTGGCATGGTTGAAAGTTATGGAATTATAAAATAAGTTAAACCAAGTTAAATACATGTTTTAATTAGTTCAAAAGATCCAAATTACATTCTCGAATCGGTTTAAACAAACACGAAAAATCCGAGATGTTACAGTCTGGAATCGGTTTAAACAAATACAAAATTGGTTCAGTTCCCCTACTTTAGGGAATTTTGTCCTGAATTTAAGGATAAAATAAACGTAATCGTTTTGAAAATAATTAAACTTTTAAGGAAAATATCATAACATAGAACTTCTAATAATCAAGGCAACTCTCCAACTGACAATCCAACAAGGGTACTTATATATATGATGTACCAGCAGCGTATCCACCATGTCCTTATCATCTCGTCATTTGTACCGTTACCCAAGCTATCTTATGTTATAAATCATGACACACAATTTTATGTATTATGATTCCCATGCTAGGACTTGAATAATTATGTACCCGGACCATAATTACTCTTATTGTCGAATGGTCCGCATAATTCGTTGCATCATGTGGGTTATAAAATATTTAAAACCATCATTTAGAAAGGAACAAACTTTTTGTTAATTTTAAATATAAATTCAAGAGATAGTTAATAAACATTCGAGTTTAATTAAAATAATATAAGTTCTAAAATATCTTTTGCTTATGAAAGACAAATCTTGGAGATTGAAAGGAAACAAATTTCTTGGAACAGATGTTATTATAAATTATGATGATCTAGAATAAGGAAATGAGGTAGAGGTACAAGATTCTAATAAGTTTACCTTGATGGAAGGACCTATTTTAAATAAATGAAGTGCGCAAAAGTTTAATATATAACAATTCTTAAAATAGTTAGTAACATGTGGAATCTTTAAAGATCGAAATCATTAGGAATAAATTTTTTTAAAATCAAGAGTATAAGTTTAAACATAGTTAACGAAAATTTTGATGAGTCGAGTTTGGTTAGCTTGAGAACTTATGAGATTAAAGAGAAGTTAATATAAAATTATAACTTTTCAAGTTTGTGATTTTGAGATGAGATTAATTCAATTAAGATATTCTAAAATATTATAATAGTTAGAAATTAATAATTTAAATTTTAATGATAATGTGAAAATGTGCATATTTGAATTAAATTGTTAATAGATTAAACAGGGAAGCGGATATTCCCGAATCACCGAGATAGTCCTATTCCAACTAAATCTTTAAAATTTGATAAAAATATAAAGTAGGTAATTGATGATATTAAACTAGATTAAATTGGAAATTCATGGATTCTTTCTTTTTTTACAAAATCGTTATAAATATTAGGAAATAAGTAATTTGAATTATCGATAATGGAAATTCAATCAAATTTTAAATTAATTGCGATACCAAAAATAAGATGTGGAGCATATAATAAAATAAGATAAATACGAGGCTAGAAATGGATGAACCACCATGACTATTCTAACAACTACGAATTTATCATTTAAAACGTTCAAGATTCTCAAGGTTTATCAAAAATCAAAGTAGGGGGTTGAAGTATTATTTACGAACGAACGTTTAGTTTTCAACTAATTAACGAACTTTATCAATAAATAAAGTGAGTGATGGGTTTTAATGGTGATTTATCAAAAAGTCAGTTTTAATGGTAAAAATTTAATTAATGAAAGATTTAATTTAATAATGAGAGTTAAATTTGGATGATGAAAAATTTAGTTTAATGTCAATAAAATTTACAATATTAAGACTTATAAAATGGAAAGTAAGTTGTGAAAAGTAATATGCGGAAAAACAAGAGATAATAAAATATTTATAGTTTAATGTTGAGGGTAAGGATTTAAATGCACTTAGTAATTTATAGTTTGAGAATATGGAAATAAATAAGAAAAGATGATTTAAATAATATTTTAACGGATATAAGTTAGTATAAGATTTCTTGTTCGGTGTATTTTAGTTTTGTCGAGATTGACGGTCGTTTGGTTAACAGAATACAGTAGCAAACTCCTTGTCGATTCTAGTAGTCGAATAGCAATCACAAGAAATAGGTGAACGACGTGATTATGAATATGATTTACTAGGGAAGACATTCTATGAGGACTAATGATGAAATTTCAATGAGATGATGGGTATGTTGTGGGAATGAGTTGATGTGAAATAATAGGGATGCGTATGTATATGTATATGTACGTATATAAATTAGTGCTAGTGAAGCCCCAAGGCCGAGTCGGGATTTAAAATATTATGTATAAGTTTGAAGCATTTATGTAAATGAACAATGTTTATAAAATTTTCCAAGAATAAAATAATCAAGCATATCAAACTAGTTGGCCTCCCATGAGCTTTCCATGGCAATTTGAATGGCCCAACTAAATAAACAACATAAAGTTTGTGAATTGGCCTCCCATAAGCGTTCCATGGCATTTTGATGGCCCAATTCAAATAACGTGTAATAAACAAGTGAGTTTTTCAGCCCATGAGCGTGTACATGGCATTTAACTGACCCCACTAATTAACGAATTATCGAATCAATGGAGTTGTTCGAACCATGAGCGTTACATGTCATCTAACCGACCCAACTAAATATCGAATCAACAAATCAAATAAATTTAAAATAATTAAAAAAACACAATTTGGAAGTATAACCGTTTAGCCTGTTATGTTTACCACGCAACCGTTTAGCCGATTACGTGTACCACTTAAAGTTATGGTTGTATGACATTTTCCATACCCCCATGCTTCAAGGTGAAGAAGCAAAATAAAACACGGGAATTCTTAAGGAATTTCCCACAATAAAAGATAATTTACCAAAAATAAGAAGATTTAAAAATATTTTGAAAGTGAGGAATAACCTCGGAATTCGTGTCTGTGCAATAAATAAATAAGATACAATACAATAAAATAATTAATCTAATTAAGCTGTAAACAATTAAATAGCACATAAGGCAGTTCAGATAAGCACGTATAGGGTTCCTAATATATGTCTAGGACAATTTCTAACGACCTATCTTACAACATTCGGCTCTGATACCAATTTGTCACACCCCAACCTAAGGGGGGAAACGTCGGGGCGTGATCTGATTGCTCATAGCTCGAAGATACTATCATATATAAAATGTGACAATATCTAATTAATTATTTTATTTAAATAATACACACATTATGCATTATAATAAGCAATTTACAAATATGAATATAAGCTCAAATAATGTTTATCTTGATTATATCCTAAGGTCTTTTCTACGTGTCCAAACTTCAATCTTCAAAACAAGCAACCTGCATATGCATATAAAATGGAGTTTGTCAACATAAAGTTGAGTGAGAATCTCACCAGTATTGTCACAACAATATAAATACGCATAATGTGAAAAAAGCGGTAAATATAATCAAACCATAAACAAGTATGTAGACCGTTGCCAAGCGAATCGGGCGTTGGTCAATAGCAGGAACACTCACTATACGAATGAACAAATAGTAATCCCAATATAGGAATGAATGATTAGTAACACAAGTAAGCAAGTAGCACGTATGTTTGATTAAGTCACTCACAATTACACGTATGCATTTGTTTGAATATATATATATATAAATAGTATGAAATACGGATAGATACGCATATCTCCCCAAAACATTTAGAAAATTTGGTAAAATAGGGGAATGATAAACTCACCTTAGATTAATGACAAACGATGTAAATACGAATAAGCGAGTCGTCCACTACACGTCAAACGATATAAACAATTCAGAAATCTGAGACTTTAGATATGATAATATAAATAAAACGAATTCGTTGCCATTGGAATCAATCCAAACGGACGTTTAGATTTCAAGTTATGTTTGATTTAAGATTTAAACGAGCTGGTACTGACCAGAATCCGAACAACGAGTCAGAATTCGGGTTTTGGTCAGTAGCCTTAAAGTTACGTTATGAGAATAAAAGTCTTCTGGACCGGACATTGAATTCGAACAGAAGTATGAGAAAACGGATAGTCAAACTTGTTGACTATTTTGCCCTTCATCGGCTTTTAAAGCGATTGACCAGTCAACACACTTCAACCACCGAAATTGATTGAAGGTTATTGACTAGAGAATGCATATGAATGATTTCTATGTTTACAACTTTCCCGGAAAGTAAAAGAATCAACATAAACGAGGAGTCAAAGGTCTACACGTATGCAAAGTCAACCGTTTATGAGCGTATCTTCAACAACAAATCAAAAACCGAAGAAGATGATGAAGGTTGGAGGTAGGTGACAGCTGGAGGGTGTTTATTTAGGGTTTAGGGAAGTTTATGGAGGGAGAAATAAGGGTTGTTTATATAGGAAACACTAAAATGAACTAATTACGGTTATTTACTCGTTTAAGAAACCGAATTGAGTTTTAATGATCGATCAACATTAAAATCAACAAAATTCGTTCTTGGAAAAGGTTTAAAATCAGTCAACACCCTTCAACCACCGAAATTGATTGAAGGTTATTGACTAGGGAATGCATATGAATGATTTCTGTGTTTACAACATTCCCGGAAAGTGAAAGAATCAACAGAAACGATTAGTCAAAGGTCTACACGTATGCAAAGTCAACTGTTTATGAGCGTATCTTCAACAATAAATCAAAAACCGAAGAAGATGAAGAAGGTTGGAGGTAGGTGACGGTTGGAGGGTGCTTATTTAGGGTTGTTTATATAGGAAACACTAAAACGAACTAATTATGGTTATTTACTCGTTTAAGAAACCGAATCGAGTTTTAATGATCGAATCAACAATAAAATCAATAAAATTCGTTCTTGGACAAGGTTTATTGAATATGTTCATGCATATAATCTTTGGGATCTCTTGGGGCTTAAAACACTTGATTTATGCCTAAAACAAGCGATTTGGTGCTAAAAACAAATTAGGAAACAAAATAAACTATTTAATTAGAAAATCTGGTACAATAACTAATAAAATTTGGATTGGACAAAATTGTGTCTGGACCAGGAATTTTCTTGTCAGCCTCTGAAGATATTTCAAGTCTTATTCAAGGCTTATGAGATAAGCTTTGTCTTCATATTCTTTCTAATCAGACTTATTTGTTCTTTCTTCATCTTCTTCATCTTCTAAGTTTTCATCCAAGCTGTGTAAGGCCTCAATTATTGGTTCTTCAGTCTGAGGATCAGGTGTCTTAAACAAAAACTTGGAGCTTTGTCTTCATTTATAGACATATTTTTGTCTTTTGGCTTTGTGGATTTCAACTTCAGATGTTTCTTTTCTTTTAACTCCCCCTTCAGCCACAGTTTCTTGCTCATTGATAGTTGATTTGGTTGCCATATGCTCTTGAGTCCTTTCTGCTTGTTCATCATCAACAACTTCTTGAATTATTTGTTCAGTATTGATAGGATCTTCATTCATAGTCCTCTGCACATCATCAATGATTTCTTCTATAGTAGGTTCTTTGATCTGACTGTCATCTTCAACAATTTCTTGAATGATGGGTTCAGTGGTCTCAATCACCTCTTCAACTCTTGGTTTGTAACATCCGTATTTTGAGAATGATAAATAAAAGAGAATTTAATTACGTACTAAGTGTGTCGTTATTTATTTTCATTAAATATAAGATATTGAGTGTTGGGCCGAGGAGTTATGAATGGGCTTGAGAGAATGCATGCAGGCCCAAGGTCTATTGGGTGGGGTATTTAAACCCCAACCTTGCCTACTAACCTCATTTTCTCATTCTCTCTCTTTCTTTCCAAACACACACTCAAGAACACACACACATATTTCTCTCGCCCGGATACAAATCCAAACAAAAGGATGGACGAATCTAGTGTATAAACGCCATCAAACAACAAGAAACACCAATAGATCCTCGGGTTGTCCAGATATGAACCCGACCGAAACCCAAAAGGTGAGTTTTGGCCAAAAAGGTTACGTTTTTATGGGTGATTTCGACATGCAAACTGATAGAATGATAGATCGGGTTGTAAGATGTAAGAAAAACATAAACTTGGTGAGTTATAACCTCATGGGTGTGTTATAGGACGAAAGGTGATGTTTGGACCTCATAAAGCACGGGTATACAAAGTTGGTACAACCCAAAACCCATAAAAAGGTTAGAATCGGGTCCTAAGGAAGAGTCACAGAGGAAAATGGCTTTAAAATGGTAAAAACAAAGAAAAGAAAAGAATTCGCATCGCCTAGCCACGCGAAGCGAATTCTCATGCGAAGCGAATTCTCATGCGACGCGAAATTTCCATGCGATTCATTTTTCTGATGCATTTTTGTTAAAGGGCTATTAATGAAAATGAAATTTTTCCAAGCTGACCTGGCAGCTCGAGCCCATCCGGGGGCTCTACCCCTTGGACGCTGCTAGGGGTTGCCGCCCCTAGACCCCGCTACTAGGGGCGCTGCCCCCGGACCCCCGTTAGTTGAGGGTTTAATTAACTCAGATGTAAGAAGTAGTGGTAATAGATAATTGATACTCGTAACTTGTTACACAGTTAGTCGAGCTCAGTTAAGGAAGGGAATTACGATAAACTCGGAGAGTAGTCATCTTCAGGTGAGTTCTAGCCCCATTTCTCCTTGAAATGTTTTCGGGGCTGTGTGCATACTGGTAAGACTAGAAGTATATATATATACATACAGTTATATAAATTTATGTTGAAGGAGGATAACTAATGCAAGAACGTAAGAATGTGGTAAAAATGCTTATGTGCTTAGTTTGAAACTAAATATGCATGGAAGAGTCTAATAGAAAATAATGTAAGAGTCAGGGTGGTAGGCCCTCCTAATACCTAGGCAAGAATAGAGTGGCCGACTCTATGATATCAATGCAAGAGATCGGATGGCAGACCCTTATAATATCTGTGCAAGAGGTTGGATGGCAGACCCGTATAATATATGTGCAAGAATGTAAGAATAGTTGCATGCTATGTAAGAATAATATAAAAATAGAAATAAATGATATTGGTATGTAAATAAAGAAACGTGTAAGAATAAATTCTATAACTTGATAAACTAGAACTTACTCAGCGTAGCTGACTTTTAGTATGCACTCAGGTAAATAGATTGATGGAGCTAGTTTGACGATGGCACGTGGTAGGGACTGGAAGACTGGCATCTTGGGAAGAAATTTTATGAATTGTTATGTTATGTTTTAAGACAAGTTAATTTTTGTTAAGACAAGAATGATGTTTTGTAAAGTGACGCATGAAGTTTTATTTATTCCGCGAAAGTTTTAATTAACTCTGATTTTAGAACTGTGTTTATGAGTACAAAGGGGCCTTACAAGTTGGTATCAGAGCACAAATTCGAGATAAATAAGCATCCTCCATGCTTAGACTCGAACAGAGAATGGGACTTAAGGAAGAAAAGAAAGAAGATGCCAATCTAAGAATGCCATGTGTCATCCAAGCAAGCTTAGAAAGTGATCATCTTGCGTAAGTTGATCTTGTGTATAGTAAAGAATGAGTAAGAAAGCTAACTTAATTGCTAGATATAGAAATGTTTGTTTATGTGTGAAGATGTGAAACGTATGATCGACTAACTATATTAAGTAGAAACTAGCACAAGTGAACTCACAAAAGGAAGTGTGTAGGACACGGAGAGTAATGTGATCAGCTAATCGCAACTGGCCACTATTATTACCTGTTAGCCTTACTATACTTGTACTACCGAAGTGTTGACGTTTGTGTTTTCTTATAGAATTAGAATGGCTGGTGCTAGGAAGACTGCGAGACAAGGAAGTCGCACGAGTCGTTGTGGTAGACCACGTGTTACGCAAGTACCCCCTTGAAGAACCAATTATCGAGTATGAGGAAGAAAGAAGCCTGACTGTGCGAAACGAAGGGTATCAACTCGACCGTGATATCAAAGCTGCCATCACTCAGGTAGTAGCTGCTGCAGTGTAGCATCTCTAACAAGAAAAGCCAACCGTGAGCCGTGCAGGAACCGCTGAGAGGACAGAGGAAAGTAACAAGAAAAATGAAGTGAATGAGGGGGAGGAATAGAGTGAAGATCACTCTGTGAAGGTCAGTGATGGTAAGAGGGGCCGAGGTGGGTGCAGCTACAGGTTGTTCAAGGGATGCGACCCACCGAAGATGTCCGGTACGGGGGATGCAATCGCTACTCTCCAATGGATAACCGTAATGAACAAGGTTATCTGAATTAGCAAGTGCCACCCCAACCAAGCCATGGGTTTTGCTAATCAGTCTTTTGGGGACGAAGCGATGTTCTGGTGGGAAATTGTTGAGCAAAGAAAGACCCTTGTTGAGATTAAGGCTATGACGTGGGAATATTTGAAAGAGATGGTTATGAAGAAGTTCTGTGCTGATGCGGAAGTCGAGAGGGCGGAGAAAAAGTTCCTGAATTTGAAGTCGGGAAAAATGACACACCACGAGTACACCATTGAGTTCAATCGCATATCCAGACTTGTCCCTGACATGGTGAAGACTGAGGCAAAGAGGATCAAGTGCTACGTGAGGGGACTGCCACAAAACGTCCGCACCTTAGTCCGGGCTAGTAAACCTACCACTTTTGACTCTGCTGTCGAACTTGCGGAAATGGTTTACGATGACCTGGCTGTGGATGATGTGGTGGTGGTGGAAGAGATGAAAAAGAAGAAGTGGGTTGCTCCTGCTACGCGCCTGGGTACTCAGTTGTGGAACTCGAAGGAGAAGAAGTCAAAGGTGTGGGAAAGGAAGCCATGTAAACTTGTGGAAAGATGCACGGAGGAGAGTGTAAGTGGGGCATAGGGATGAACACTTGTTACAAGTGTGGAAAGACAGGGCACTACTCTCGTGACTGTAACAGCGAGCCTGTCTGTTACAAGTGAGGAAAGATTGGCCATATGGCAAGAGAGTGCACTGCAAATGAAGCTGAGGGAGCGGAAGGAAGGATGCTGAGCAGTCCAGGCCCAAGACCAGAGCCTACATGTTGACACAAGAGCAAGCCAAGAAGCTCCCTGATGTTGTGACAGGTACGTTCCTAGTAAACGGTGTTTCCGCTTCAGTGTTGTTTGATTCAGGTGCTACTAGGAGTTTTGTAGCTACCATGTTTTGTAAAATAGCGAAGATGATTTGTTGCCGTGTGCCTGAAACTTTTATGGTAGTGACCGCTAATGAGACCACAGTTAAAATTATGAGAAAGGTTAAGAATTGTAAGATAGAGTTGGAGGGACATGAATTCCCTGCTACCATGTATGTGTTGACCTTAGGAGGATTCGATGTAGTATTGGGGATGGATTGGCTGTCTGAGTTCGAAGCTCAGATAGTGTGCAAGAGTAGATTGATAAGACTGAAGTCTTCGGATGGTGATGCAGTGACTGTTTATGGTGATAAAGAAAGCTCAGGGCTAAACGTCATTTCGATGATCAAAGCCGAAGGTTTGTTAAGGCGAGGGTGCAGTGCCTACCTGCCGTATGTCCTCAAAGCTACGGCCGAGACGAAAGAAGTGAAAGATGTTCATGTAGTGTGTGACTATCCCGAAGTGTTCCTTGAGGACCTTCCAGGATTTCCACCGGAACATGAGGTGGAATTTCAGATAGAGTTAATACCAGGAGCACAGCCCGTCGCGAAAGCACCTTATCATTTGGCGCAGTTCGAGATGAAAGAATTGATGTCCCAACTGCAAGAACTCCTCGATAAGGGCTTTATAAGGCCGAGTGTTTCCCCGTGGGGCGCGCCGGTGTTATTTGTTAAGAAGAAGGATGGGAGCATGAGAATGTGAATCGACTACAGAGAGTTGAATAAGCTTACCGTGAAGAATAGATATCCGTTGCCACGAATTGATGACTTGTTTGATCAATTACAAGGTGCTATTCGGTTCTCCCGGATAGACCTCAGAGCAGTTTATCATCAGTTGAAGGTGAAGGAAGCGGACATCCCTAAGACAACGTTTCGGACGCGGTATGGACACTACGAGTTCCTCGTGATGTCGTTTGGTCTAACTAACGCTCCCACAACATTTACGGATATGATGAATAGGGTATGTCGACCAATGTTAGACAAGTCGGTTATCGTTTTCATTGATGATATATTAATTTATTCGAAGAGCGAGTCTGACCATGCTGAGCACCTGAGGGAAGTGTTAGAAGTCTTGAAGAAGGAGAAATTGTATGCTAAGTTCTCGAAGTGTGCATTCTGGCTGCGAGAGGTACAGTTTTTAGGTCACATAATTAATCCCGAAGGGATTACCGTGGACCCAGCTAAGATTGAAGCGATAAAGAATTGGAAGACTCCGTGAAACCTGACGGAGATACGCGATTTCCTAGGGTTAGATGTCTATTATAGGAGGTTCATTCCGGTCTTCTCCAAGATAGCCGCATCGTTGACCGGCATGACCAGGAAGACTGTAGTATTCAGTTGGGGTAAGTATCAAGAAGCGTTTGAAGAATTGAAGAGAAGACTCACCCAGGCTCTAATCCTTGTTCTACCTGATGGTGAAGAAGATTTGGTAGTCTGTACTGATGCTTCACATCAAGGGTTAGGTTGCATGTTGATGCAACAAGGGAAGGTCGTAGCCTATCTGTCTAGACAGTTGAAAGTTCACGAAAGCACATACTCGACGCATGACCTAGAGTTAGCAGCTGTTGTGCATGCTCTCAAGATCTGGAGACATTACTTGTATGGTACTAGGTGCACCATTTATACAGATCACAAGAGTCTGAAGTACTTCTTAGAGAAGAAAGAGTTGAATATGAGGCAGAGAAGGTGGTTAGATATGATAAAGGATTATGACTGTGACATTATGTTGGTTCCCAGCCGGATCTACACGGAATATCTCGTTCTACATAGGTGCGGAATCCCTACGTAAGACGATACGAGCGTAGAAGACGATACACGTTAAACACAAGCTAACACACGTTACAATACTCAAAGGACACGTTGTATTGCAACTTAGTAACACGTGATATCAATCACCGATTACACAAAACTAAACTCCTTAATCAAACAAGCCGTAACCTAAACCTATATAACATTCGACAACTTCGCCTAACATGTTTAGGCGAAGTTGTCACTAACTTCGCTTGTTCCACAAGTTCGCCTATATCAAGCGAACTTGTGAGACAACTTCGCTTAATCATAAATACAAAACATACTAACTCGATTACAGACACTAGATACTGAACTACTGACATCATGTACCAACAGACTCCCCCTTGGCAGTAGCTTCATATCTCTATCTTCAAACACATGTCTCGTAATCCCAAAAATCTTGTATCTTCCATCTTCAAGCATGAACGCCTTCTCGTACACAAACTGAAACTACTCTTTGATATTTCTTTGCTTCTTCTTTCCAAGCAGGAATGTAAAATATCTTTTTCTCGTTCAGCACCTGCAGATCAGCTTGAGACAAATTCACTAAATGCATAGGATCATATACTCTCATCAGCTCTTGTTCATCTTCATCCTCCATTACTGCTTCAGCTGTTTCACAATCAACGTACCACCATTTCAGATCTTTGAGCACATCCTTGGGCATTTGTTTCATCGGCACTTCTTTTAGACACCGGATCGGCTTATACTTCATGATCATCCAAGACTTGTCATCTGCTCTCATTCCTCTGTCTTTGTCTTCAACGAGCTTTCCTTTATGTGGTTTGAACAGCTCGAACTTTTTCTCCTTTATGCTTTCCTTCCAGACTATCTTCCCAATGATCCTAGCCATGTTATCATCACTCCTATTTATCATCCCCAACATGGCTAAGTCCTTCACTTCACACTCAGGCAACGTATTCAACGATCTCAACAACCTCTTGAAATACTGAACCCCATCATACCGTTTAATCACAAAAAGACTCAACTGCTCATCATATAACCATCATATAATCCCCTTTTTCGATTCAGCATAACCCCTGATGTTGTAACTTTTCTTGAACATAGTAGGGACCGCCGGTTTCTTAGTCTTTACGAACCACTGAGCATAGCCTTCTTTCCATCTTGGCTGCTCCTCCCATTCTGTCTCATCACATCCCGTATCTTGATCCAAATCTTACTTTTCAACTGCTGGAATTTCATGCTCAACACCAAACAGACCCTTATAAATTGAACATTATGCCATTAACTTTTAAAACTTCCTTTAAAGAGTTAACTGATCCGATCAAGAACCAAGTAACCATGTATAAAATCATAAAACGGCATAAGTAGAATAAACTTTTAGAAATAAAGTACACGGGATCAAAATTTCAGTCTAGTCGGGGACCAACATGTTTTAGAAAAGATCCGAACAGGAATCATACTAATTAAGTGACTGTCACATAGATCCATGTTCAGCTGTATTATGACATAAAGAAACAGGTTGTAAGCAGGTAACTAACTTAAAATGGTTTTTCATCGCTTCTGTGATACGGGTTAGGTTCAATTAAGCTCAAAATATAAATGGGCAACACCTCAGATATTATGATGTCTCCTATCTATTCTCAAAGCGTATTTGGATTTCCCCAAGTCACCCCGAGTTGACCTCGACCCGTAGTGTCTGATTAAATAGTAAGTACACGTCGATCAATAGAGTCTTTTTCCCGTTCTCTATCTTGCATCTTGATTGAGAAGTATTAACATTATAAGCTCTAGAATGTCTCAGTAACACATTTTTTTTACACAGTTTCAGAGTCGTAAACAACTGCAAGTCCCGAATCTGGATCACTGCAGTTTCTTGACACGCTATCTTCACGGGAATAAGAACACTCACGGGCTCGTGTATGACTGGGTAATCGCTTTTCTGCCTATCATTCGGAAAGATATATGCGGAGACATACACAACTCTTAATGAGTTTCCACTTAAGATCGAGGAGATTTAGTTAGTATCACTTCTACTTTTACGCACCATAAAAAGCTACCATGACATACAATGACTGTTCTAAAGTCTTTTAGGCCTAATAACTTCACTAGTTAAGCACACAGAATCAGTTTGTCCATCACTTTCCAAGGTTGGATCAATTTTCTTTTAAATATTGTATAGATACTTCTTACGAAGCAGTAGACTTGAAAAATTATTTCATCTCCCAAAAAAAAATTTTAACTTCTATCGCCCCGATCAAGTCGAAGTTTTCAGGTAAACGGCTATCCTGAAGATCCAATGGATCAGCTGGACCGACCACATACGAGTATGTGTCCTAACTAATTATGAACGAGTAATTTTCAGCGAAAGAATAAAAACACATCATAAACCGCCCCGGTCACTTTCAGTCATCTGGTTAATGGCTATCCTCATACTCTACAGGTAGAAATGAGGACCAAACATATCCGAAGATATGTCCTTCAAACTGAAGCAACCGACATAATTCTAAGCGATAGTGACGTTTTTTTTTTTTTTTTTTGAAAGTAAAAACGAAAAACATGGTTATTCGGGATTGATCATCCCATTTAGCTTAACAAGGTTTTGAAAACGAGTTTTGTCAAACGCTTTAGTAAACAAATCAGCGAAATTATCTAACGAATCAACCAGGATGCCATAACTCGGACTCCGATTCAGTTGCTTTTGACAGAAGACATGATTCTTCTGTTGCCATCTCAGTCGACCTCATGTCCATTACATATGTATTCTTTTCCCTTGGAGCCTTCATCACTATCCATGCCTCTGGTATCTTGAAACCAGGATACAGTACGATTGCTTCATTTTTGGTAAAGTGCACAGTGTAATCTTTGTCACAGATCTGAGATACACTCAGCAGATTATGCTTCAGCTCTTCAACGAAATTCACCTTTTCTAACTTCATTTTACCATTAGTCACCGTCCCAATTCCAGTAATTCTTCCACCACTCTCTCCAGCAAAACTTACTCTACCTCCCTGAACAGGTTTCCATTCGTGTAACAAATTCTTGTTACCCGTCATGTGCCGGGAACAGCCGCTATCCACAACCCATAGATTGTTTGCAGCCCTGTTCAACTGTTCCTGCACGATTAAAGCAAAGGATTAAAATCTGGGGACCCAAGACCTATTGGTCTTGGGTCGATTAAATCTGTTAAAAGGCATCCCGTGCTTTGGCTGTCCTAAGTTAGTATTAGAATGATTTATGTAAGTCCTAAAAGGATACCTTCTAGTAGATTGACTATGAGGCCATCCAAACCTTCGTGAATTAAATGAATTATAACTAATGATTTGGTTGTTAACAGGGAAAAACTGAGATCGACTTCTTTGAAAACCTGGATTAGTCCAATATCTGAACTTTGATGAGTTTTCATTCTTACCATTATAGTAATTACTGTTAGTTCTATTCTCAGTTTTTGAAGGCCTCATACCTCTGAATCTCTGATTCAGAGGGCAATCAGCAATCAGGTGTCCTATTTGATTGCATCTGAAACAGCTCCTGTGTTCAACTTTCGTCTCAACAGTTGTTTTAGATGTTGAGGTTGCATTACTGCCCGTTTGTCTAACATATGGTGGGACATACGGGTTTAGTGGAGAATTCTTTTCAGTTGGTTTATGTTCCTCTCCACGTTTTAGTAACACTGCCTCTTCTTTTGTCTCACTAGACTCGGATGTCTTGTCCGAATTTGATGAGACAGAACTAGGAACAGAAATCTTAACACTCGAAACAGGCTTACTCGTTTCGCTTTTACTAACTTCTGGATCTTTAATCGTAACCTTAACAGGAACTGTCTGACCAATTTCAACATCAACAGATTTCTGATTACTAGGATCATAAGTATAGTTATGATTATAAGGTGGTGGAACTTCAGAATATCCAATTCCTCCCCTTTTAACTGGGGAACGTTGATCACTTACAAGGTGATCAAGTATTGCAGAGGAATTTCTAAATTGCTCAAGCTTTCTGTTTAGTTCCACCACTTTCACCTGGTAATCAGCTATCTGTTTATCCCTTTCAGCAATTAGTTTGGTTTTCTCTTCTAACACTTCATAGCTAAGATCAATTACTTGTATTTTTTCAGCTAGACTGGCTTTAAGACTTCTGATATCTTTCTCACTAGCTTTTATTTTTACCGTGTAGTTTTTTTCTCTAGTTTTAGTGTAATAATGATCTTCTTTTAATGTTCTAAATTGAGCATCCAAACTAACAAACTGATCAGTTATTGTTTTCAACTGTTCAGACAGATTTTCACATTTCGTACAAGGGAGTCTTACCTCAGAGAGCTGATCTGTCACCTCTGCCATATAAGCTTGATCTTCTCTTGTCTCTCTGGTTTTTTCTTCAGTTTCGATGTTAACCAAGTTGGCCTGTTCGAACACTTCCTCAACTTGCAGATTCCAATTGTATTCCCCGTTCTGTCTGGATATCATCGCCCTATTCTCGTTACTTCCCCCATTCGGTTGTGTTGGCCTGTTCTGACTACGTTCTACACGTTCATTTATGCATTCTTTAGCAAAGTGTCCATTCTGTTGACAGTTATAACACCGAACCTTTGACTTATCAAAACCTGGTCTTTCACCAACGAATTTTCTACCAGTCTTCTTCATAAACCTTTTAACCCTTCTTACTATCATTGCCATCGGCCACTGCAGATCCATCTCCTCCAGATCATCAGCATCGATCTGATCATAGTCTTCGTCTAAAGTTGCAGTATCAACGATTTTACCTTTAATGTAATTTTTGTAAGAAGCAAAGAAAGATGCATAGAGAGCAAACTGCTGTTCAGCAGATTTAACACTCATGGGCATCTGAGAGTAGTTGTTGTTCGGAACACTTGAAGAAAAAATACCCTTTGTTGTTTGAGGTTTAGAAGTGTTTGTTCCACCAGCTACGAAACACACATCACCATCCATGTTGAGAGTTACATGACCTTCATGAGTTGAGTTAGAGCTCGAGTCTCCCTTTGAGTAGTAAGCAGATGATTCTGACTTCGAACTTGAACTTGAATTAACTTTCGCACCATACATTCCCGGATCCTGAACCTGATCAGTTGGTGTCTCTTTTCGAACCATGTTAAGTTCAAAAGTTCGTAGTTTGTTGACTGCTGTTTCCAAGTCAATGTTGGCAAACTCTTTATCTTCTCTCATCAAGACAGTGTACATCTCCCATTTCGGTGGGAGAGCATCAAGGAGTTTTTCTACGATCTCCTCTTCTTTGTAAACAATGGAATAATTGCTGAGTTCGGTCATCAGGTGATAATATCTCGTGATGATATCATCAAGTGATTCATTCTTCAAATACTTGAACACCGAGAATTGGGTTTTGAGTAGCTTAATCTTGGATGCACGTATCCCCACATTACCTTCAAATCGGTTTTCAAGTGCTTCCCATAGCTCTCTAGCGGTTTTATATTTCCTGAAGGTGTGAAGAATCTCTTGTGGAAGAGCCATTGTTATCGCAGCATGAGCGTTGCTTTCAGCCTCATACATCTTCTTTTCTTCCTCTTCCATCTTATTGTATTTCTTAATTTGTTCACAACCCTCATACAAAGCCGTTGGTGGAATATATCCATCTTGAATGCACACCCACATCTTAGCATCTTGATATTTAACATACTGCTCAAACCGATCTTTCCAAGCCACGAAATAGGTTCCTTTAAGCATTTTCGGTGCCTTAGTAGCTGAACCTGCTTCCAACTCCATTTTTACCTGTTACGTAATATTTATGGAAGTCATCTTTTACGAAACGAAAACATAAAGAAACCCGAAATTTTTTTTTTTTTTTAATTTTTTTTTTGAACAGTACCAGTGGCGAAGTTAAACTTAACTTCGCTTAAGTCCTAACTTCGCTTGATCTTTCAACTTCGCTTTCTTCTCAACTTCGCCAGATTAGGCGAAGTTGTGGATAACTTCGCTTAATTAAGCGAACTTGTGAGGTAGGCGAAGTTGTTAATAACTTCGCTTAACCTTATATCTTCGCCTAAACCCTACAAACAGTGACGGCAACTTCGCCTGATGAACACAACGTTTTTGCAGGTTTGATTTTGACGTTTTGCGAGGTATGCGAAGGTGTAATGGGTTGTTTATGATGGTGGGAGGTGAGTAGGACACAAAAACTCGGTATATTAACGTAAACTCGTCTCGCAAATAGTCGAACGGAACGATTTCTACACCCGTGTGATAATCCCGAACCACACAATCACGAGCAAATGCTCTGATACCAATTGTAGGTTCCCAGCCGGATCTACACGGAATATCTCGTTCTACGTAGGTGCGGAATCCCTACGTAAGACGATACGAGCGTAGAAGACGATACACGTTAAACACAAGCAAACACACGTTACAATACTCAAAGGACACGTTGTATTGCAACTTAGTAACACGTGATATCAATCACCGATTACACAAAACTGAACTCCTTAATCAATTAGCCGTAACCTAAACCTATATAACATTCGACAACTTTGCCTAACATGTTTAGGTGAAGTTGTCACTAACTTCGCTTGTTCCACAAGTTCGCCTATATCAAGCGAACTTGTGAGACAACTTCGCTTAATCATAAATACAAAACATACTAACTCGATTACAGACACTAGATACTGAACTACTGACATCATGTACCAACACATTAACTATTATCCGGGAAAGGCTAATGTAGTCGCTGACGCCTTCAGCCAAAAGAATGCAGAAGTAATCGCGACGATCAAGTCTTATAAATTGATCGTCAATTCAGATTTCTTCAAAGAAATCAGCAAGGTGCAGGCAGAGGTGTTGGTATATGGAGGGTTGATGAAAAAAGAAAGGATCTTTGGGCAGCAGAATGAGTTGATAGATAACACCCATGGTGTAAAGACCAGATTTGATGGGATGTGGATTCCTCGACATGGGAATTTTAGAGGTCGAGTCCTAGACGAGGCCCATAAGTCCCGATACTCGATTCATCCGGGATCTACCAAGATGTATCAAGGCTTGAAGAAATATTATTGGTGACCAGGTATGAAAAATGAAGTAGTATATTATGTCAGTAAGTGCTTAACTTGCTTGCAATCAAGGTTGAGCACCGGAAACCGTATGGAAAGATGCAGCTGTTGGAGATACCCGAATGGAAATGGGAGCACATCACCATGGATTTCATAACTAAGATACCATGTACAGCTAAGAATCATGACACCATATGGGTGATTGTGGACCGTTTGACGAAAAGACCTCATTTCTTGCCTATACGAGAGGCTATCTCGTCAGAAGCATTGGCAAATGTGTTTGTCAAGGGAGTTGTAACAAAGCATGGGGTGCCGTTGTCGATTGTGTCCGATAGAGATACCTGCTTTACTTCAAGGTTTTGGAAGAAGTTCCATGAAGCCATGGGAACAAGACTGAACATCAGCACGGCGTATCATCCTCAAACAGATGGGCATTCTGAGCGGACTATCCAAACCCTTGAGGATATGCTACGTGCATGTGTGTTAGACTTTGGAGGAAGTTGGGATGACCATTTGCATTTGGCAGAATTCTCCTACAACAACAATTACCATTCGAGTATTACAGTTCAAGATGTTGTATGGAAGGCGTTGCAGAACTCCTGTATGTTGGAAACCTTCAAAGTTTGATCACATTAAGGCTAGGATGAAAGCTGCTCAAGATCGTCAGAAGTTATATGCCGATAAGCGGAGACGGCCGATTGAGTTTAATGTTGGAGACCACGTGATGCTTAAAGTCTCGCCTTGGAAGGGGATTATTCGTTTCAGGAAGAGAGGGAAGTTGAGTCCGAAGTACATTGGATCGTTCAGAATCTTAGCCTGAGTGGGCGAAGTGGCTTACAAGCTTGATCTACCCGGCGAGCTGGAAGGAATTCACGCTACCTTTAATGTATCTCACTTGAGAAAATGTCTAGCTGATGACACGTCCATGTGCCAATGCTGGACATTGAGGCGGATGAGCAACTGAACTATGTTGAGCAGCTTGTGGAGATAGTTGATCGCAAGGAGAAGCAACTTCGTCATATGGTCATTCCCCTAGTAAAAGTGATATGGAAGCACCGTAAGGGATCGGATGCCACTTGGGAAATTGAAGAAGTGATCCGCAAGTTTTACCCGCATTTGTTTAGTAGTAATAGTTAGGTTTCGGGGACGAAACCTCATTTAAGGAGGGTAGACTTGTAACATCCGTATTTCCATAATGATAAATGACAATTTAATTATGTATCGTGGGTGTCGTTGTTTATTTTCGTTAAATATAAGAGATTGAGTGTTTGGCCTAGGAGTTATGAATGGGCTTGAGAGAATGCATGCAGGTCTAAGGCCTATAGGGTGGGGTATTTAAACCCTAACCTTGCCCACTAACCTCATTTTCTCATTTTTCTCATTATCTTTCTTTCTTTCCAAACACACACTCAAGAAGGCACACATATATTTCTCTCATCCGGATCCAAATCCGAACCAAAGGAAGGACAAATCTAGTGTATAAACGCCATCAAACAACAAGAAACACCAGTAGATCCTCGGGTTGTCCAAATCCGAACCTGAACGAGACCCAAAAGGTGAGTTTTGGCTAAAAAGGTTAGGTTTTTATGGGTGGTTTCTACATGCAAACTGATAGAATGATAGATCAGGATGTAAGATGTAAGAAAAACATAAACTTGGTGAGTTATAACCTCATGGGTGTGTTATAGGACGAAAAGGTGATGTTCGGACCTCATAAAGCACGGGTATACAAAGTTGGTACAACCCAAAACCCATAAAAAGGTTAGAATCGGGTCCTAAGGAATAGTCACGGAGGAAATTGGTTTAAAATGGTAAAAACGAAGAAAAGAAAAGAAATCGCATCGCACAGCCATGCGAAGCGAATTCCCATGCGAAGCTAAATTTCCATGCGATTTATTTTTCTGATGCATTTTTGTTTAAGGGCTATTAATGAAAATAAAATTTTTCCAAGGGGCTCTGCCCCTTGGACCCTGCTCAGGGCTACCGCCCCTAGACCCCACTACCAGGGGCACAACCCCCAGACCCGAGTTAGTTGAGGGTTTCATTAACTTAGATGTAAGAAATAGTGGTAATAGATAATTGATACTCGTAACTTGTTACACAGTTAACCTAGCTCAGTTAAGGAAGGGAATTACGATAAACTCGGTGAGGAATCGTCTTCAGGTGAGTTCTAGCCCCATTTCTCCTTGAAATGTTTTCGGGGCTGTGTGCATACTGGTAAGACTAGAAGTGTGTGTATATATATATATATACATACCGTTATATACATATATGTCGAAGGAGAATAGCTAATGCAAGAACATAAGAATGTGGTAAAAATGCGTATGTGCTTAGTTTGAAACTAAATATGCATGGAAGAGTCTAATAGAATATAGTGTAAGAGTCAGGGTAGCAGGCCCTCCTAATACCTGGGCAACCATAGAGTGGCCGACTCTATGATATTAGTGCAAGAGATCGGGTGGCAGACTCTCATAATATCTGTGCAAGAGGTTGGGTGGCAGACCCTTATAATATCTGTGCAAGAATGTAAGAATAGTTGCATGCTATGTAAGAATAGTAATAAATGATATTGGTATGTAAATAAAGAAACGTGTAAGAATAAATTCTATAACTTGATAAACTAGAACTCACTCAGCGTAGCTGACTTTTAGTATGCACGCAGGTAAATAGATTGAAGGAGTTGGCTTGACGATGGCACGTGGTAGGGACTGGAATACTAGCATCTTGGGAAGAAATTTTATGAATTGTTATGTTATGTTTTAAGACAAGTTAATTTTTGTTAAGACAAGATTGATGTTTTGTAATATGATGCTTGAAGTTTTATTTATTTCGTGAAAGTTTTAATTAACACTGATTTTAGAACTGTGTTTATGAGTAAATCCAACACCAAAGTAGAGCTCCTGGTAACGGGGCCTTACATGGTTCTGAACCACTGCTAAGGTTTTTAAAGTCTTTTTGAGCTTTTTGTGCAGCTGACACAATCTCAGGATCATGTCCTTCTGGTTTATTTAGAATATCTGTAAATGTTTTCATTATAACCAACATTACCATTGAACTAGTAGATAGTTCCATTGTTTCTTCCTCACTTGCTACTGGGTTTATTGGACCCAAACCGAGCTCTTGTCCTTTTGATGGTTCAGGTTCGGGTTCTTCAAGCTCAGGTTCAAATTGAATGGGCTCAGGTTCATCATCAGTCTGTACAGTTGGAGTTTGTTGATCAAACTATTTTTCTTTTAGTAATTCCAAAGTAGCCCTTTTAGCTTCATCTGCCTCCTTCCTCTTCTTCTTCTTCTTCTTCTTCTTCTTCTTCTTCTTCTTCTTCTTCTTCTTCTTCTTCTTCTTCTTCTCCATGAGTGCTTCAAGCACTTCTTGATCTATTTCCTCCTCTTCCTCTTCAACCAACGCCCTTTGTCTCTCTTGATTTATCAATTTTATTACAGTATTAACAGACTCCACTTCTGCTATATCCGGATCCACTACATAATCCTTTTCCAAAATTTCATCACCAGATGTATCTTTATGAGTGGTTTTTGGATGACGATCTGCATCAGTCAGAGCCACCCCTTTGCCTTTTAGTTTTCTTTTAGCAATTTGATCAGGGGTCTCTTCACCAGTCTCATTCTCTTTCTCTCCTGACTCCCCCTCATCTCCTGCATCTCCCTCATACTCATGATTTATCATTTTTAGAGCCTTTGAGGTTCCACCCTCTGCAATTTCCTCACTTGAGCTGGTATAAGTATCTTCAATCAACTTCAGCCCTCCTGCCTCTTCATGATTCTCCCCCTGTTTTGTAGCATCTGAGGTCTTCTCAACCTCAGACTATTGCAGGGCAGTTTCAAGTGCAGTGTTTCGGATCATCAACACTGCATTCTTCTCCTTCAACATAATATTCTCAAATTCTAATGCAGCATTTTTAGATATGAGATCATAAACATTCGGGCTTGATGGTGGTGTTTCTTGAATGCATTTAAAGTCTGGTTCAAAAAAAGGTTCTGGTGAGGAGGTTTCAGGTGAGGGTATATTGTAGGATTCTGGTTCATTATATATGGGTTAGGGGGGTTGAATGGTCTTAGTATGTATAGGGTCTTGCACTGGAGAGGTTAGTGGTGTTGAGATATGTGAATCTTTGGTAGTTTCGACTAGTGGTGACAGAGGTGGGGATGAGATGATTGGTTCTTGGACAGGAGATATGGGTGGAGTTGGAATATGTGTCTCATAAATTTGCACTGGCTCTGAGTTTAGTGGTTCTGTGGTGGCTGGAGATGAAGGAATGTCATCATTAGTAGATTCAGAGTCAATGGAGGCAGTATCATCATTGTTTACTGCAGGGTTTGGTGAATCTGGTGGGGTGATCTTTCGTATGGTTTCAGTCACATTAGATACTACATTGGCTATAAAATCATCTTCATCCATCTACTCAGTTGCCATGTGACTAGGACCTACAACTAGTTCTTCAACCGGGATAGTAACTTCAATTTCTTGTCCTTTATCCCCTTCTTGATCTTCCCTGTGAACATCATATTCTGCACCAGTAAATGTGAAAACTCATTCCCTATGGGATCATTAACATTTTCATTCATTGCAGCATCATGACCCATATCCTCAACATTCTCTGCCTCCTGGGCGATTGGTTCAATAATTGGTTCATTATCAGCACCAGCACCTCCATCACCCTAATCATTATCATCATCTTTTCCATCATCAGATCCTCCAACATTCTCATCATCTTCACTCTCATCATCCTCTTGTTCACTGTGTCTTGGGGTGAGAGGAATATCAATGGCACCCAATGTAGGAACTAGTAGCCATGGGAGAACATCCCAATCAGCATTTTCAGTGAGCTTACTCCTAGCATCTTTCATCCTCTTATATATATTTGGGTCTTGCAACCTCAATACTTCGCCTGTCAGTGGTAGGTTCTGTAACGATGTATTCATGATTATCTGTAAAAATCGTTGATACATCAGAAACCTTAGATTCACAGCCTTCTCAGCATTTGATACCAAGCCATTATAAATAAGTCTTGAAACATTGAGTGGCTATTGATACAGAATGGCTATTGTTAAAGAAGCAAGTTCTTTGTTTAATAAGGTCCAAGTCCCTCTCCTTGGAGACAGGGACTGGATGACATGATGAATGAGAAATCTGTAGATCAAAGGAAAACTTCTCTTCTGAAATTATCATTCTCTAACATTCCCTTGATAACCCATAGTTTCTTCAAAGATTCTCATTAGTCTAGGGACTGAGTACGATGGCTGCTCCTCATGATTGTCGTTTAACTGTAGTGCCATTCTGATTGATGCCTCTGTAACTTCAATATCTTGATTCAAAATGGAGGCCTCTATTCTTTTTCCATTTACATCATCAACATAAGTGGCTGAGTTCCAGAAATCTGTGATATGATTACTGTAAATCGTTGGATTCTTTGTCAACGCCACCCATAGATTGGAATTTTGTAGGAAATTGATCATAAGCTCCAATTCCCTGTTGTCATTGTCTAACTCCAACTGAGCACACATGTCAAGACCGGTAGTCAGGTGCAAACCTTGGAAAGGTTGACAAGAACACACTAACTCAGTTACCCGAAGGCCTATTGAATATCACGGCGGAATCAAGATATCCAACGAATGGGAACGAAGGTGTGAAGTTGTAGACACGAAACAATAACAGATAATCAATAATAACACAATCAAAGACAAATATTCACTGTATTTAATATATCATTATTAGAACAGTGAAAGGAATGTCTTGGTTTTCATGTATGACAGCGGCGGCTGTACGAGGAAAACAAATAGAATATTCTTTGGAATGTTTCTCGTAGTGTGTGCGTCGTTATCCGTGCCCTAAATGGAAACTTAGGACCCTATTTATAGACCCTGACATTCCTTCGAGAATCCCTATTTATTACATAATGAAAGACAAAATAAGTACAAGTGTAGGAGTCTTCGAGCAAGGTTTGTCTCTTGCTCGAGCAGACTCAGTATGCTAGGTATGCTCGATGAATGTCTTCGAACATACTTTACTTAGAATATCTTCAGTGAAGATATTCTCCTCCAGCAAGCTTCATTCCTCTTGACCAATCCTTGCTTTACTCGAACTAGTCCATCGAGCAAGCTCATTCTTCTTGATGTCTACAGTCTTGTCCTTAGACTTATTGAACAATATTTAGCATGCTCGGATGTAAATCTTGGTCGGAGAACTGAACTTTGCTTGAAGTCCTTGCTTTGAACACATGACATCTTCTTATTGCATCCATGCTTGTCCCCATGTGCTCAACCATCCTGTGCTTGTAACACTTGATTAAAACTTGTATGATTAAGCTGTTTGCTCGATTGGCAATCCATGCTCGATAGAAGAATATTCTTGCTCGTTGAAGTGTAGCTTGCTCGAAGCCTTAACACTTAGAAGAATTAACCACAAATGGTTCTAAAGACCTTTCTCGAAGTAGTAAAACCTTTCTCGATAGTCTAAGCTTGCTCGAAGTCTATACTTAGCCGTTTCCAGAGGAGGTTGAGAAGATTCCAATCTTCCTTATCAAAAATCCGACCCAACAATCTCCCCCTATATTGGAACAAGCTCAGATGCACCAAAACACACCTGTATAGAGTTACACATGTATCAGATATCAAAGATATATCATTCAAGAACATGTCATTTCATTACATAAATAGGAATTCTTCCTCTTTGTTGGGACTAATATTTTAGACCGACACATCGAATTATTATAATTATGGGTGAAAAATAATTAATATTTTTGGTCTCAACCAAGGGTGGATGGCTTGAAGACGAAGACATGCTAGACTAGTATAAATAGATGTATTTGCTAATTTGTCTAGCATGAGTGTATTGTGTATTGTGTGAGATCAAGGGTTTATCTCTTTGAGTGAGCCGCCGCCTCCAGGATGAGCTCTCCTGGAGGTGGCTGATTTTTTATGTATGTCTGAGTGCTATGTATGATAATCTTTTGATAAATGAAATCATATTGCCACTTCTTTATCTTTATGTTTCGATTGCATATATTTATTCATCCAGTCTATTGTTCATTGTAATCGATTTAGGCTCTCTCCCAAACACCACTCATCCGTCCAAAACCCCCTCTCAAGAGCGAATACGATTTGATACTAGCTTAGATCCGAGCTCCTCCGTTAATAACGAACATTATTCACGCTTCCGCACCAGGGATCGGTTCTCACAATTGCTCGTGAAGGGACTTTGACTTATGTGTGCTCGTGAACCGATAATCCATGAATGAATTACATTTGAGATTTTTGGTTCCGTTGACCATTTGACCAAGCTGATCTTTACGGAAGATATATACCATGGATATTTTGGTAAATTTTATCCAATCATCAACAAGCAAAAGGAAATCAAAGCCTTATCAATTTTTCATAACTTCATCAAAGAGCTTTACAAGAAAAAGGGTTAACCAAGCTCACAGGTTTAATCACTTATGAGTGTCAACCATATAATGTTTTGTTTATCTTTTTTTATTACAGAATCAAAAATCTTGATAAGAATGGTCAAGGTTGTTTCACCCACACTTGATTTGAAGACACAATTTTCAAAGACAATTGCAACGAAATTGGGGGAGTTAAAATTTCTGAATTTCATTGCAAATTGCTTGCTTCAAATCAAGTGAAAAGACTCAAGTTAAGGAAAAGTTGATCCATATTCCAAGATTCTTTAGAGATGTTTCATTGTTTGTGAGTTTGGTACGATCGAGCATGATTTACTACTTCGAGCAAGGTTCTGAACCTTAAATGGTTGATTCCTCTAAGTGTTAAGGCTTCGAGCAAGCTACAATTCATCTAGCAAGAGTATTCTTCTATCGAGCATGGATTGCCAATCGAGCAAACAGCTTGATCATACAGGTTTTAACCAAGTGTTACGAGCACAGGATGTTCGAGCACATGGGGATGAGCATGGATGCAATAAGAGGATGTCACGTGATCAAAGCAAGGACTTCGAGCACAGTTCAGTTACCGAGCAAGATTTACATCCGAGCATGCTAAAGATTGCTGAATAAGAAAGGCTGAATACATCAAGAAGAATGAGCTTGCTTGATGGACTTATTCGAGCAAAGCTTGAACAAGTCAAGAGGAACGAAGCTTAATCAAAGGGAATATATATTCTTCGAAAGAGAATATATTCCAAGTAAAATCTGCTCGAAGACACTCATCGAGCATACCTAGCAAAGGAAAGGTTTGAAGATGACTTACAAGGAAAGAAACGGATTTGAAGAATGGAAGATTATCTGCTGATCACATTGAGTTGAAATTCGATGGCATCGGTCTAAAGGGGAGATTGTTGGGACTTATATTTTAGACCGATGTATCGAATTATTATAATTATGGGTGAAAAATAATTAATATTTTTGATCTCAACCAATGGTGGATAGCTTGAAGACGAAGACATCCTAGACTAGTATAAATAGATGTATTTGCTAATTTGTCTAGCATGAGTGTATTGTGTATTGTGTGAGATCTAGGGTTTATCTCTTTGAGTGAGCCGCCGCCTCCAGGATGAGCTCTCCTGGAGGTGGCTGATCTTTATTGTATGTCTGAGTGCTATGTATGATAATCTTTTGATAAATGAAATCATACTGCCACTTCTTTATCTTTATGTTTCGATTGCATATATTTGTTCATCCAGTCTATTGTTCATTGTAATCGATTCAGGCTCTCTCCCAAACACCACTCATCCGTCCAAAACCCCCTCTCAAGAGCGAATACGATTCGATCCTAGCTCAGATCCGAGCTCCTCTGTTAATAACGAACATTATTCACACTTCCGCGCCGGGGCTCGGTTCTCACACTCTTGGGATTACACATTAAATTTTTACATCAAAATACAATTGAAACGAAAATTACAAAGATAAACAGAATTAAATTAATCATCATTAAGTATCTATTCTGCTATCTCCTCCTCCTGCTCCTTGTGTCAGATTTTTCCTTTTTCAATTTGACAAGAGCTGCCTTTTGCTTGATCATGTTTAATTCCACATCATCAGAGGATTCGATGGAAACTCTGCGTCTACTACATCTTGGAGATCTAGAGGATGTATGAATTGAGGATCCCCATCATACCGGATCACAGCAATTGTTATTCCCGATTCATTCCTCAAAGAGATTGAGTCATTGTGTTGGTTGTAAGTGATATAGGTGATCTTTCCATTACGCTGCACAACTGAATTTGGTTCAAGCATCTCCTGCCTCATTGCTAAGCACTCCTTTAAAGTCGTTCTTTTACCATGAGAGCTGCTTTCTTGGGTTTTCCTTTTGTTAGTATCAAATAGAGAGAGTTCAAGAGTGTGAACTTCATTAACCCTTTTTCGCCTTCTGTCCTTCTCAGCTTGACTGTGTATTATTCTTTTCTTTTGATTTTGGAATGGAAACCCTCTGTCTGATTGTTCCTTAATGAATTTTGAGAGGTCATTCCTTTGTTGTCTAGATGGTTGGCTTCTGATTTGATTGTCATATAGTTTCAATTCAACTATCTTTGTCAGTTGTTCTTTAGTAAAATTCCTCAAGTCATCCCTGAAAATGATCAGAGTTTCTTCTTAATCTTCAGTGATCACCCTTAAAGTCTTGGATCTTTTATCATAGTAGAGATGTGTGGACAGATTTAAGTTCCTTGGTTGCTCAGGCCTCACAATCTCAGACCTTAAGGGTGTTCTGCTTGTGCTTCCTTGCTGGGTCTTCTTTGTCTTGTCAAGCCCTTCCTCTACATACCATCACTTTATAGTTTCATCAGTTTGAGTCATTAGTCTTCCCATATTAACACCTTTCTTGTGTAATGCACTCATGATCTCAGCTCTAAACCAGTTCCTCCATCTTTCTCTTTTCTTCTTCCAATCTTCTTTGTGTTTCCATATATAATCTTTGCTCTCGATTGTATAAGTCTAAAAGTTGTTCATGAGGCATGTTATTGAACTGATCTTCAGTTATACCTTTACCCATCACAATTTCTTTTAACGTTTGGACTCTCTAAGGATCTTGGAACCATTCTCTAGCCTCAGCTTTCTTCTTTTCAGTTTCCACCTTCTCTTTCTCCATCTGCTCCTTCAACTTCTTTTCTCTTTCTAGATCAGCAGAACTCTTTTAACTTTTATGAGAGTCTTTAACATTTTGCACTTTTCTTTTCAATTCTTCCAGAGAAAGCTTGATCAATGAGTTGTATTTAAATCCTTGGACTTGCAAAAATTGAATATCTTTATGTTTAGCCTTTACAGACTCATACTCAACATCATCACTTGTCCTCTTTCTTTTGTTTGTCTTTTCAACAAACTTAGCAATGTCATCCACAAGAGCTCTCTTGTAGATTTTGTCAACATCATCAAATGATTGCAAGTTTAGAAATGCAGGCTTGTGACCAGCCTTTATTAGAAATTCTCTTTTTGAATTCCTCATCTTCCATCCTTCAGCTTCTTTGGCAATTTCTTCTTTTGATTATCTTTGGAGATATTTCAAGTCATAGGCAAGACTTATCAAATAAGCTTTATCTTCATCCTCCTTCTCAACATCTTTCAATCCTTCTTCATCCTCATTTTCATCAAACTGTTCATCCAGATTGTGAAGTGCTCCAATTATTGGTTCTTCAGTTTCAGGTTCAGGAGACTTGAATACAAACTTGGATTTTTTCGGTCTTCTTTTATAAACTGATTTTTGTCTTTTAGCCTTAGGAGGTTCAACTTCAGATGCTTCTTTCCTCTTTACTCCCCCCTCAGCTTTAGTTTCTGGTTCTGTTGGCTCAGTGAGGATTGGTTCTTCATTTACAGTCTTCTACACTTCATCGCCATCAGTTTCTGTGATTATAGGTTTCTCTATGTGGGTTGCAGGTTCTTCATCAAAGATATCTTCAACTATAGGTTCAGCGGGTTCAACAACCTCTTCAACTCTTGGCTCTGATTGTATGTTGCTGCTCAAATTTATGAAATCTCTTTGAGCCTTTTTAGCAGCAGACACAATCTCAGGATGATGTCTGTCTGGCTTATTTAGAACATCAACAAGAATTCTCATTATCACCAATTTAAACATTTGGCTTGCGGATATTTCAATTATCTCATCCTGCTCTTGATTTACTGGACCTAGACCAAGATCTTGTTCTTCATGAGTTTCAACTTCTGGATTTGCAGGCTCAGACTCAGTTTGCAATGGCTCAGACTGTACGGGCTCTTCAGGCTCAGTTTGTGTGGGCTCTAGTGTATCATCATTTTGTTTTGCATTCAGAGCCTCTAGTGTAGCCTTAATCGCATCATATGTCTCCTTCCTCATTCTCTCATTCTCTTCTTCTTTTTCCTTCATTTTAATTAGTGCTTCAAACACTTCTTGAGGAATTTCATCATCTTCTTCTTGAGCCTTTTGATTTATTGTATCCAGATCTTCGTTCATGAGTCTTATGACTGTTTTGACTTATTCAACTTCAGCCATGTCTAGATCAATCACATTGTCTCTTAAAAGTATGTCATTACTAGATTGCACATTGTGTAGGGACTTGGGATGTAGGTCATCATCTGTGTATGCAATCCCTTTCCCTTTCTGTTTTCTTCTTAGTTTTTCATCCTCAGTTTCATTTCTATCATCATGCTCCCCCTCATCATCAGCATCTCCCTCATATTCAAAGCATTTGACGGTCCAGCTTCTACAATTTCCTCATCAGAGCTGGCATATAGATTTTCAATTAGTCTTAAGCCCTCTGCATCTTTATGTTTCTCCCCTTGTTTTGGTGCATCTGAGGTCTTCTCAACCTCAGAGTGCCCCTCCAGGGTTCGAATTTTCAATAAAGCCTCATGTAAGCAGCCATTAATGCCTTGTTTCTTGTTTCTAATACCGCATTCTTTTCTTTCAACATGATATTTTCAAACTCAAGCTTTGCATTCTCAACAACTATATCATAGAGATTTGGACTGGAAGGTGGGGTTTCTTGAGTGGGTTTGAATGCAGGCTCAGAAAAATGTTCAGAATCAGAGGTTTCTTGAAAGGGTAACTTGTATGGCTCAGGTTCTGTGGGAATAGATTGGGTAGGTTTAGCAATGGTAGTAGTGGGTTGGTCTTGTACTAGGGAGGATGGTGGTGTTGGAATATGTGTGTCTTAAACAGGTTGGGCTGGTTGGAAAACAGGTGGTGAGGAGGTAATCGGGTTATATAATGGGGATGTTGGTGGTGAAGGAACATGTGTGTCATGAAGTGGTTCATTTTCAGATAATGCTGGTTCAGTAGTA